>NC_042973.1:3127784-3197676 GCF_901001165.1 Salmo trutta
CACCATCTCAGGAAAATAAACTACTTTTGTTTGGCCCACAACATCATTCCTTCGTGATTATTTAATGAGATTTGTTGGCAGTTTCTATTCAGATGTTGTTGATCCCTCATCTAGCATCATGTTGTGGAAACAATAGGTAGTACGTGATAAAACATATCAACACTTAAATGAGAAATGTGCTGTTATTCATCCTTCCATTATGTGACATGATCTGAAGTTTAGTCTGAGCTTGTCAATTTGACTAATTTCTGAACATTCACAATAAATTATGAAAAGAAAAACAAAGGAAATTCAAATCTAATTGATCGGTTTTAACTTGCTCGAGGCGGAGGAGGTTGGTGTGTGTGTGTGTGTGTGTGTGTGTGTTTTGCTTTAACAAAGAGAGGCAGCATAATTCTTGGCCCAGGGGCACTGCAGGGCTTTATAGTGGCAGATGCACCTGTCCTGTCTTCAGACCCCCCCCATCACCATATGGCTGGTCTGTCTGTAGAGAGAGATATTACCCCAGAGGTCCATACACGCACACATACAATAGAAACACACACACACACACACACACACACACACACACACACACACACACACACACACACACACACACACACACACACACACACACACACACACACACCCACACACACACTAAATCAGTCTTCTAGACACTAGAAACTAAATCACTATTCTAGACACTGGAAACTAGAAACTAAATCCCTCTTCTGGAAACTAGAAACTAAATCCCTCTTCTAGACACTGGAAACTAGAAACTAAATCCCTCTTCTGGAAACTAGAAACTAAATCCCTCTTCTAGACACTGGAAACTAGAAACTAAATCCCTCTTCTGGAAACTAGAAACTAAATCCCTCTTCTAGACACTGGAAACTAGAAACTAAATCCCTCTTCTACACACTAGAAACTAAATCCCTCTTCTAGACACTGGAAACTAGAAACTAAATCCCTCTTCTACACACTAGAAACTAAATCCCTCTTCTAGACACTGGAAACTAGAAACTAAATCCCTCTTCTACACACTAGAAACTAAATCCCTCTTCTAGACACTGGAAACTAGAAACTAAATACCTCTTCTACACACTAGAAACTAAATCCCTCTTCTAGACACTAGAAACTAAATCACTATTCTAGACACTGGAAACTAGAAACTAAATCCCTCTTCTTGACACTAGAAACTAAATCCCTCTTCTAGACACCAGAAACTAAATCCCTCTTCTAGACACTGGAAACTAAATCACTAGCCTTCTACCATATGACATGCTGCACAATGGAGCTAAGGTCACACGTGTGCGTGCCTGCATATGCGCCCTAATAGCTCTCTTTGTCTCCTCCACCTCACCCCCACCATTCATCCATCCAGCCAAGGGTCCAGTGCTAAGAGCAGATGGCTGGGAAGAACCAAGGCGTTGTCCCAGATAAAGACATCTATCTCCTGGACCATGCTGACCAGATCTGCTCATCAGCCATTGAAATAAGATGCTTGTCTCTGCCTGCAGCCTATTGAAAACAAGAGGGCAGGTGGTGGAGGAAGAAGGGGGGGGTACATACCTCACAAATCCCCAGTCACTGGAAAGAAGGAAAGCTTCATGTAGTATCTATCATGATAGGAAAAACTCATAACAAAGCAACACAGAAGATAACATACACCTTAGCCAAATACAATTGAACTCAGTTTTTCACAATTCCTGACATTTAATCAGAGTAAAAATTCCCTGTCTTAGGTCAGTTAAGATCACCACTTTATTTTAAGAATGTGAAATGTCAGAATAATAGGTAGAGAGAATGATTTATTTCAGCTTTTATTTCTTTCATCACATTCCCAGTGGGTCAGAAGTTTACATACACTCAATTAGTATTTGGTAGCATTGGTTTTAAAATTGTTTAACTTGGGTCAAACGTTTCAGGTAGCCTTCCACAAGCTTCCCACAAAAAGTTGTGTGAATTTTTGCCCATTCCTCCTGACAGAGTTGGTGTAACTGAGTCAGGTTTGTAGGCCTCCTTGCTCGCACACACTTTTTAAGTTCTGCCCACAAACTTTCTATAGGATTGAGGTCAGGGCTTTGTGATGACCACTCCAATGCCTTGACTTTGTTGTCCTTAAGCCATTTTGCCACGACTTTGGAAGTATGTTTGGGGTCATTGTCCACATGGAAGACCCATTTGCCACCAAGCTTTAACTTCCTGACTGATGTCTTGAGATGTTGCTTCAATATAGCTATAAGTCATTGCTAGGTAAAGCCCTGCCCTGCTCACTAGTCATCATAGCAGCACCTACCCGTAAAACGCACTCCAGCAGGTATATTTCACTGGTCACCCCCAAAGCCAATTCCTCCTTCAGCCACCTTTCCTTCCAGTTCTCTGATGCCAATGACTGGAACGAACTGCAAAAATTACTGAAGCTGGAGACTCATATCTCCCTCTCTAACTTTAAGCACCAGCTGTCAGAGCAGCTCACAGATCACTGCACCTGTACATAGCTCACCTGTAAACAGCCCATCCAACTACCGCATCCCCATACTGTTATTTATTTTTATTATTTTGCTCCTTTGCACCCCAGTATCTCTACTTGCACACTCGTCTTCTGCACATCTATCACTCCAGTGTTTAATTGCTATATTGTAATTGTTTCGCCACTATGGCCTACTTATTGCCTTACCTCCCTTATCCTACACATTTGCAAACACTGTATATAGACTTTTTCTACTCTATTATTGACTGTATATTTGTTTATTCCATGTGTAACTCTGTGTTGTTGTTTGTGTTGAACTGCTTTGCTTTATCTTGGCCAACCTATCTGGTTAAATAAAGGTGAAATAAAAAAATTGAAAATATCCACATAATCTTACTCCTCATGATGCCATCTATTTTGTGAAGTGCACCAGCCCTTCCTGCAGCAAAGCACCCCCACAGCATGATGCTGCCACCCCCGTGCTTCACGGTTGGGATGGTGTTCTTCGGCTTGCAAGCCTCCCCCTTTTTCCTCCAAACATAATAATTTTCATTATTACCAAACAGTTATATTTGTGTTTCATCAGACCAGAGGATATTTCTCCAAAAAGTACGATCTTTGTCCCCATGTGCAGTTTCAAACCGTAGTCTGGCTTCTTTATGGCAGTTTTGGAGCAGTGGCTTCTTCCTTGCTGAGCGGCCTTTCAGGTTATGTCGATATAGGACTCGTTTTACTGTGGATATAGATACTTTTGTTCCTGTTTCCTCCAGCATCTTCACAAGGTCATTTGCTGTTGTTCTGGGATTGATTTGCATTTTTCGCACCAAAGTACGTTCATCTCTATGAGACAGAACGCATCTCCTTCCTGAGCGGTATGACGGCTGCGTGGTCCCATGGTGTTTATATTTGCGTACTATTGTTTGTAGAGATGAACATGGTGCCTTCAGGCGTTTGGAAATTGCTCCCAAGGATGAACCAGACTTGTGGAGGTCTACAATTGTTTTCTGAGGTCTTGGCTGATTTCTTTTAATTTTCCCATGATGTCAAGCAAAGAGGCACTGAGTTTGAAGGTAGGCCTTGAAATACATCCACATGTACACCTCCAATTGACTCAAATTATGTCAGTTAGCCTATCAGAAGCTTCTAAAGCCATGACATCATGATCTGGAATTTTCCAAGCTGTTTAAAGGCACAGTCAACTTAGTGTATGTAAACTTCTGACCCACTGGAATTGTGATACAGTGAATTATAAGTGAAATGATCTGTCTGTAAACAATTGTTGGAAAAATGACTTGTATCATGCACAAAGTAGATGCCCCTAACCGACTTACCAAAACTATAGTTTGTTGACATGAAATTTGTGGAGTGGTTGAAAAACGAGTTTTATTAATGACTCATACCTAATTGTATGTAAACTTCCCACTTCAACTGTATATCGAAACAATCAAATGGTGTCAGATCCAAACAATAGATAAAGAGGACTATCTTTAGAGACAATGACCGTGAAAGCCAGCAGATATGGTGGGGAGTGTTTGTGTGTTTAAAAGGAGAGGTTGATGTTTTAGCTCTGGGAGACACAGGATTTCCCCTGAAAAACTGTCTCTCTGTCTCTCTGTGTGTGTTCAGGACAAGCGGGTGGCTAGCTGGAGTCCCAGCATGCAGTATACACTACAGTGTCTTCAGAAAGTGTTCACACCCCTTGACTTTTTTAGTTGCACATTTTGTTGTGTTACAGCCTGGATTTAAAAAAAAAAAAATGAAAAGCTGAAATGTATTGAGTCATTTTTAAGTATCCAACCCCTTTGTTATGGCAAGCCGAGATAAGTTGGGTTTGACACAATTTACCCTTTCTACCCGCCCCAACTCCAAGTGTGTGTTGTGTGTGTGTCTCTCTGTGTGTGTGTCTCTGTGTGTGTGTGTGTGTGTGTGTGTGTGTGTGTGTGTGTGTCTCTGTGTGTGTGTGTGTGTGTGTCTCTGTGGTGTGTGTGTGTGTGTGTGTCTCTGTGTGTGTCTCTGTGTGTGTGTGTGTGTGTGTGTGTGTCTCTGTGTGTGTGTGTGTCTCTGTGTGTGTGTGTGTGTGTGTGTGTGTGTGTGTGGTGTGTGTGTGTGTGTGTGTGTGTGTGTGTGTCGGCTCATTGTCTGACTACATGCTTTTGGCAATCTACTCCCATTGTTGCATACTTCCTGTCCAGCAAGGAGGGTCTCTGTTAGACGGGACTCAGTCAACTGCAAAAGAATGCGGACGGCACTTTCTAATATAACAGATGTTTCCAAGCATTTATGACTCGGACCAATTCCTGCCATTTTCACTGAGGGTGTGTTGGGACTGGATAGAAGTTTTCAGATTTCACATAAAGAGTACAACTTTTATTCCTGCAATGGTGGGATACATAGTTGACGGACGTGACACACACCCGTTTTCAATGGCAACCAGAGAGAGAACATCTAGTCTTACTTTATCACTACAATACTAGTTACCCTGATATACCTGATATCACTACAATACTAGTTACCCTGATATACCTGATACCAATACAATACTAGTTACCCTGATATACCTGATATCACTACAATACTAGTCACCCTGATATACCTGATATCACTACAATACTAGTTACCCTGATATACCTGATATCACTACAATACTAGTTACCCTGATATACCTGCTATCACTACAATACTAGTTACCCTGATATACCTGCTATCACTACAATACTAGTTACCCTGATATACCTGATATCAATACAATACTAGTTACCCTGATATACCTGATATCACTACAATACTAGTTACCCTGATATACCTGATATCACTACAATACTAGTTACCCTGATATACCTGATATCACTACAATACTAGTTACCCTGATATACCTGATATCAATACAATACTAGTTACCCTGATATACCTGATATCACTACAATACTAGTTACCCTGATATACCTGATATCACTACAATACTAGTTACCCTGATATACCTGATATCACTACAATACTAGTTACCCTGATATAACTGATATCATTACAATACTAGTTACCCTGATATACCTGATATCACTACAATACAAAAGGCTCCTTAACAGCTTCTAACCCTAATTCCTGAGACTGCTGAACAATTAATCAAACGGCCACCCGGACTATTTACATTGTCACTACTGCTACTCTCTGTTTATTATCTATGCATAGTCACTTTACCACCTCCTACATGTACAAATTACTTCGACTAACCTGTACCCCTGCACATTGACTCGGTACCGGTGCCCCCTGTATAGAGCCTCATTGTTATTTTTTACTTTAGCTTATTTAGTAAATCTTTTCTAAACTCTATTTCTTGAACTGCATTGTTGGTTAAGGGCTTGTAAGTAAGCATTTCACTGTAAGGTCTACACCTGTTGTATTCAGCATTTCACTATAAGGTCAACTACACCTGTTGTATTCAGCATTTCACTGTGAGGTCTACTACACCTGTTGTATTCAGCATTTCACTGTGAGGTCTACTACACCTGTTGTATTCAGCATTTCACTGTAAGGTCTACTACACCTGTTGTATTCAGCATTTCACTGTAAGGTCTACTACACCTGTTGTGTTCAGCATTTCACTGTGAGGTCTACTACACCTGTTGTATTCAGCATTTCACTGTAAGGTCTACTACACCTGTTGTATTCAGCATTTCACTGTAAGGTCTACACCTGTTGTATTCAGCATTTCACTGTGAGGTCTACTACACCTGTTGTATTCAGCATTCACTGTAAGGTCTACTACACCTGTTGTATTCAGCATTTCACTGTAAGGTCTACACCTGTTGTATTCAGCATTTCACTGTGAGGTCTACTACACCTGTTGTATTCAGCATTTCACTGTAAGGTCTACTACACCTGTTGTATTCAGCATTTCACTGTGAGGTCTACTACACCTGTTGTATTCAGCATTTCACTGTAAGGTCTACTACACCTGTTATATTCAGCATTTCACTGTAAGGTCTACTACACCTGTTGTATTCAGCATTTCACTGTGAGGTCTACTACACCTGTTGTATTCAGCATTTCACTGTGAGGTCTACTACACCTGTTGTATTCAGCATTTCACTGTAAGGTCTACTACACCTGTTGTATTCAGCATTTCACTGTAAGGTCTACTACACCTGTTGTATTCAGCATTTCACTGTGAGGTCTACTACACCTGTTGTATTCAGCATTTCACTGTGAGGTCTACTACACCTGTTGTATTCAGCATTTCACTGTGAGGTCTACTACACCTGTTGTATTCAGCATTTCACTGTAAGGTCTACTACACCTGTTGTATTCAGCATTTCACTGTAAGGTCTACTACACCTGTTGTATTCAGCATTTCACTGTGAGGTCTACTACACCTGTTGTATTCAGCATTTCACTGTGAGGTCTACTACACCTGTTGTATTCAGCATTTCACTGTGAGGTCTACTACACCTGTTGTATTCAGCATTTCACTGTAAGGTCTACTACACCTGTTGTATTCAGCATTTCACTGTAAGGTCTACTACACCTGTTGTATTCAGCATTTCACTGTGAGGTCTACTACACCTGTTGTATTCAGCATTTCACTGTGAGGTCTACTACACCTGTTGTATTCAGCATTTCACTGTAAGGTCTACTACACCTGTTGTATTCAGCATTTCCCTGTGAGGTCTACACCTGTTGTATTCAGCATTTCACTGTAAGGTCTACTACACCTGTTGTATTCAGCATTTCACTGTAAGGTCTACTACACCTGTTGTATTCAGCATTTCACTGTGAGGTCTACTACACCAGTTGTATTCAGCATTTCACTGTGAGGTCTACTACACCTGTTGTATTCGCATTTCACTGTGAGGTCTACTACACCTGTTGTATTCAGCATTTCACTGTGAGGTCTACTACACCTGTTGTATTCAGCATTTCACTGTAAGGTCTACTACACCTGTTGTATTCAGCATTTCACTGTGAGGTCTACTACACCTGTTGTATTCAGTATTTCACTGTGAGGTCTACTACACCAGTTGTATTCAGCATTTCAATGTGAGGTCTACTACACCTGTTGTATTCAGCATTTCACTGTAAGGTCTACTACACCTGTTGTATTCAGCATTTCACTGTAAGGTCTACACCTGTTGTATTCAGCATTTCACTGTGAGGTCTACTACACCTGTTGTATTCAGCATTTCACTGTAAGGTCTACTACACCTGTTATATTCAGCATTTCACTGTAAGGTCTACTACACCTGTTGTATTCAGCATTTCACTGTGAGGTCTACTACACCTGTTGTATTCAGCATTTCACTGTAAGGTCTACTACACCTGTTGTATTCAGCATTTCACTGTAAGGTCTACACCTGTTGTATTCAGCATTTCACTGTGAGGTCTACTACACCTGTTGTATTCAGCATTTCACTGTAAGGTCTACTACACCTGTTATATTCAGCATTTCACTGTAAGGTCTACTACACCTGTTGTATTCAGCATGTCACTGTGAGGTCTACTACACCTGTTGTATTCAGCATTTCACTGTGAGGTCTACTACACCTGTTGTATTCAGCATTTCACTGTAAGGTCTACTACACCTGTTGTATCAGCATTTCACTGTAAGGTCTACTACACCTGTTGTATTCAGCATTTCACTGTGAGGTCTACTACACCTGTTGTATTCAGCATTTCACTGTGAGGTCTACTACACCTGTTGTATTCAGCATTTCACTGTGAGGTCTACTACACCTGTTGTATTCAGCATTTCACTGTAAGGTCTACTACACCTGTTTTATTCAGCATTTCACTGTAAGGTCTACTACACCTGTTGTATTCAGCATTTCACTGTGAGGTCTACTACACCTGTTGTATTCAGCATTTCACTGTGAGGTCTACTACACCTGTTGTATTCAGCATTTCACTGTGAGGTCTACTACACCTGTTGTATTCAGCATTTCACTGTAAGGTCTACTACACCTGTTGTATTCAGCATTTCACTGTAAGGTCTACTACACCTGTTGTATTCAGCATTTCACTGTGAGGTCTACTACACCTGTTGTATTCAGCATTTCACTGTAAGGTCTACTACACCTGTTGTATTCAGCATTTCACTGTAAGGTCTACTACACCTGTTGTATTCAGCATTTCACTGTAAGGTCTACTACACCTGTTGTATTCAGCATTTCACTGTAAGGTCTACACCTGTTGTATTCAGCATTTCACTGTGAGGTCTACTACACCAGTTGTATTCAGCATTTCACTGTGAGGTCTACTACACCTGTTGTATTCAGCATTTCACTGTGAGGTCTACTACACCAGTTGTATTCAGCATTTCAATGTGAGGTCTACTACACCTGTTGTATTCAGCATTTCACTGTAAGGTCTACTACACCTGTTGTATTCAGCATTTCACTGTGAGGTCTACTACACCTGTTGTATTCAGCATTTCACTGTAAGGTCTACTACACCTGTTGTATTCAGCATTTCACTGTGAGGTCTACTACACCAGTTGTATTCAGCATTTCACTGTGAGGTCTACTACACCTGTTGTATTCGGCATTTCACTGTAAAGTCTACTACAACTGTTGTATTCAGCATTTCACTGTAAGGTCTACTACACCTGTTGTATTCGGCATTTCACTGTAAGGTCTACTACACCTGTTGTATTCAGCATTTCACTGTGAGGTCTACTACACCTGTTGTATTCAGCATTTCACTGTGAGGTCTACTACACCTGTTGTATTCAGCATTTCACTGTAAGGTCTACTACACCTGTTGTATTCAGCATTTCACTGTGAGGTCTACTACACCTGTTGTATTCAGCATTTCACTGTGAGGTTTACTACACCTGTTGTATTCAGCATTTCACTGTAAGGTCTACTACACCTGTTGTATTCAGCATTTCACTGTAAGGTCTACTACACCTGTTGTATTCAGTATTTCACTGTAAGGTCTACTACACTTGTTGTATTCAGCATTTCACTGTGAGGTCTACTACACCTTTTGTATTCAGCATTTCACTGTGAGGTCTACTACACCTGTTGTATTCAGCATTTCACTGTGAGGTCTACTACACCTGTTGTATTCAGCATTTCACTGTGAGGTCTACTACACCAGTTGTATTCAGCATTTCACTGTAAGGTCTACACCTGTTGTATTCAGCATTTCACTGTGAGGTCTACTACACCTGTTGTATTCAGCATTTCACTGTGAGGTCTACTACACCTGTTGTATTCAGCATTTCACTGTGAGGTCTACTACACCTGTTGTATTCAGCATTTCACTGTGAGGTCTACACCTGTTGTATTCAGCATTTCACTGTGAGGTCTACTACACCTGTTGTATTCAGCATTTCACTGTAAGGTCTACTACACCTGTTGTATTCAGCATTTCACTGTAAGGTCTACTACACCTGTTGTATTCAGCATTTCACTATAAGGTCTACTACACCTGTTGTATTCAGCATTTCACTGTGAGGTCTACACCTGTTGTATTCAGCATTTCACTGTGAGGTCTACTACACCTGTTGTATTCAGCATTTCACTGTAAGGTCTACTACACCTGTTGTATTCAGCATTTCACTATAAGGTCTACTACACCTGTTGTATTCAGCATTTCACTGTAAGGTCTACTACACCTGTTGTATTCAGCATTTCACTGTGAGGTCTACTACACCTGTTGTATTCAGCATTTCACTGTAAGGTCTACTACACCTGTTGTATTCAGCATTTCACTGTGAGGTCTACTACACCTGTTGTATTCAGCATTTCACTGTAAGGTCTACTACACCTGTTGTATTCGACGCATGTGACAAACCCAACTTGATTTGATGTATTTTATTTCTAAATGATACAACTCACCCTCATATTAGTCCCAGCAATTACTGTTTGACAGAGGAATGAGGAAATTGGTTGTTTTACCCACAGGCTGTTCTAACCTGCTGAAGATGATACCATACTGTGAAATAGGAGGAGGTGTGTGTGTGTGTTGGTGTGTGTGTGTGTGTGTTTTTGTGCGTGTGTATGTATATGTGTGTTGGGGTAGGGGTGGTGTTGGCTTTGACAACATCTTTTGTGTAGTCACCTGAGATGACACTCAGCCCCTCCAGTCTACCCACTTCCTCCCCGAGGAGCTATTTAGGAAGAGCTCTCATGGCAGAGGAGACAAAGAGATGAAACCACAACCCATTTGACTGACACTCACAGTGTGAGTCCTACATGGCAACCTATACCCTTTATAGTGCACTAGTCTTGACCAGGGCCCATAGTGCTTTGGTAAAAAAATGTGTTCAATGTATAGGGAATAGGGTGCCGTTTGGGACTCGGTCAGAACTGCTTCTGTCTACAATTCAACTCTGGTCTCAATACACTCTTAGAAAATGAAATGCAGCCTCCCGAGTGGCGCAGTGGTCTAAAGCTTCGAGTCCAGGCTCTGTCGCAGCCGTCCGAGACCGGGAGACCCATGGGGGCGGCACACAACTGGCCCAGCGTCGTCCGGGTTAGGGGAGGGTTTGGCCGGCAGGGATGTCCTTGTCCCATCGCGCACTAGCGACTCCTGTGGCGGGCCGGGAGCAGTGCACGCTGACACGGTCGTCAGGTGTACGGTGTTTCCTCTGACACATTGGTGCGGCTGGCTTCCGGGTTAAGTGGGTATTGTTTCAAGAAGCAGTGCGGCTTGGTTGGGTTGTGTTTCGGAGGACACACGGCTCTCGACCTTCGCCTCCCCCGAGTCCGTACGGGAGTTGCAACGATGAGACAAGACTGTAACTACCAACTGGAAACCAGGAAAATTGGGGAGAAAAAAAGAACCTAAAAGGGTATAGGATAATTATTTTTGGTTCCAGGTAAAACTATATTTGGTTACAGGTAAAACTATATTTCCTTACAGGTAGAACTATTTTTGGTTCCGTGTAGAAGAGTTCCACCTGTAACCAAAAAGGGTTCACCTATGGGGGACAGACGAAGAACCCTTTTGGAATCGTTGTTTCTAAGAGTGTACCGTAAACCTACTTCCTCCTCTTGTACCCTCGTGCTATGCTGCACAACCTTGGTCAATGACAGGGTTAGATACTTGATGTCAGTTTTGTTGTCCTTGGAGTTAATACAGATGCCTGAATTTGTGGACTTTCAGTATATTTTAAGTGTTTTATCAATGTACAGGCCTTTATTAACGTGTTCAACGTCCATATTCACAGAAAGACAGTGAAACTCCCTCTGTTATGAGCAGAAACCAGAATATCCACATTCCTTTCCACACAAATATTGTGGGAGAGAGAGCGAGAGAAAGAGAGAGAGACAGAGAGAGATAGACAGAGAGACAGAGAGACAGAGAGAGACAGAGAGACAGAGAAAGAGAGAGAGGAGAGATACCAGGAGAGAGAGAGAGAGACAGAGAGACAGAGAGACAGAGAGACAGAGAGAGAGAGAGAGGAGAGAGACAGAGAGAGACAGAGAGACAGAGGAAGAGACCAGAAGAGGACAGAGAGAGACAGAGCAGGACAGAGAGAAAGAGAAAGAAAGAGAGAGAGGGCCAGACTGAGAGAGAGACAGAGGAGACCAGAGAGAGGACAGAGAGCAAGAGAGCGAGAGGAAAGAGAGAGAGACAGAGAGAGAGAAGAGGATGAGAGAGACAGAGAGACAGAGGAAAGAGAGGCGAGACTAGAGGAGAGAGAAAGAGAGAGAGACAGAGAGACAGAGAGAGACAGAGAGACAGAGAGAGACAGAGAGACAGAGAAAGAGAGAGAGAGACAGAGAGACAGAGAAAGAGAGAGAAAGAGAGAGAGACGGACGGACAGACGGACAGGCCATGTGGTTTATCTACAGCTGGTAGCTGTGTCAGTTTGTCATCTGCAAAGTCAAATAAAAGAAAATTGTATTTATCAGTTTAAAGTGAAATGCTTGCTTACGAACCTTTCCTAACGATGCAGAGTTTAAAAACAATAATACAAAATAAAATAGTAACTAACACAAGAGGAATACAATAAAATACACAAGAATGGAACTATAGACAGGAAGTACCAGATCAATGTGGAGCTATATACAGGAAGTACCAGATCAATGTGGAACTATATACAGGGAGTACCAGATCAATGTGGAGCTATATACAGGGAGTACCAGATCAATGTGGAGCTATATACAGGGAGTACCAGGACCAGATCAATGTGGAGCTATATACAGGAAGTACCAGTACCAGATCAATGTGGAGCTATATACAGGGAGTACCAGATCAATGTGGAGCTATATACAGGGAGTACCAGATCACTGTGGAGCTATATACAGGAAGTACCAGATCACTGTGGAGCTATATACAGGAAGTACCAGATCAATATGGAGCTATATACAGGGAGTACCAGATCAATGTGGAGCTATATACAGGGAGTACCAGATCAATGTGGAGCTATATAGAGGGAGTACCAGTACCAGATCACTGTGGAGCTATATACAGGAAGTACCAGATCAATGTGGAGCTATATACAGGGAGTACCAGATCAATGTGGAGCTATATACAGGGAGTACCAGATCAATGTGGAGCTATATACAGGGAGTACCAGATCAATGTGGAGCTATATACAGGGAGTACCAGATCAATGTGGAGCTATATACAGGGAGTACCAGTACCAGATCAATGTGGATCTATATACAGGGAGTACCAGATCAATGTGGACCTATATACAGGGAGTACCAGATCAATGTGGAGCTATATAGAGGGAGTACCAGTACCAGATCAATGTGGAGCTATATACAGGGAGTACCAGGACCAGATCAATGTGGAGCTATATACAGGGAGTACCAGATCAATGTGGAGCTATATACAGGGAGTACCAGATCAATGTGGAGCTATATACAGGAAGTTCCAGATCAATGTGGAGCTATATACAGGGAGTACCAGATCAATGTGGAGCTATATACAGGGAGTACCAGATCAATGTGGAGCTATATACAGGGAGTACCAGTACCAGATCAATGTGGACCTATATACAGGGAGTACCAGTACCAGATCAATGTGGAGCTATATACAGGGAGTACCAGATCAATGTGGAGCTATATACAGGGAGTACCAGATCAATGTGGATCTATATACAGGGAGTACCAGATCAATGTGGAGCTATGTATAGGGAGTACCAGATCAATGTCTAGTGAGTGTATATATAGTGTGTATATATAGTCTAGTGAGTGTGTATATAGTGTGTATATAGTGTGTATATAGAGTCTAGTGAGTGTATATATAGTGTGTATATATAGTCTAGTGTGTGTATATAGTGTGTATATATTGTGTGTATATATATATAGTCTAGTGAGTGTGAATATAGTGTGTATATAGAGTCTAGTGAGTGTGTATATATAGTCTACTGAGTGTGTATATAGTGTGTATATATAGTCTAGTGAGTGTATATATAGTGTGTATATATAGTCTAGTGAGTGTGTATATAGTGTGAATATATAGTCTAGTGAGTGTGTATATATTGTGTACATATAATCCAGTGAGTGTGTATATAGTGTGTATATATAGTCTAGTGAGTGTATATATAGTGTGTATATATAGTCCAGTGAGTGTGTATATAGTGTGTATATATAGTCTAGTGAGTGTGTATATAGTGTGTATATATAGTCCAGTGAGTGTGTATATAGTGTGTATACATAGTCTAGTGAGTGTGTATATATAGTCCAGTGAGTGTGTATATAGTGTGTTTATATAGTCTAGTGAGTGTGTATATAGTGTGTATATATAGTGTGTATATAGTGTGTATATAGTGTGTGTATATAGTGTGTATATATAGTCTAGTGAGTGTGTATATATAGTGTGTATATAGTGTGTATATATAGTCTAGTGAGTGTGTATATAGTGTGTATATAGTGTGTATATATAGTCTAGTGAGTGTATATATAGTGTGTATATATAGTCTAGTGAGTGTATATATAGTGTGTATATAGTGTGTATATATAGTCTAGTGAGTGTATATATAGTGTGTATATATAGTGTGTATATATAGTCCAGTGAGTGTGTATATAGTGTGTATATATAGTGTGTATACATAGTCTAGTGAGTGTGTATATATAGTCCAGTGAGTGTATATATAGTGTGTATATATAGGCCAGTGAGTGTGTATATAGTGTGTATATATAGTGTGTATATAGTGTGAATATAGTGTGTGTATATAGTGTGTATATATAGTCTAGTGAGTGTGTATATAGTGTGTATATAGAGTGTGTATATAGAGTGTGTATATATAGTGTGTATATAGTGTGTATATAGTGTGTATATATAGTGTGTATATATAGTGTGTATATAGTGTGTATATATAGTGTGTATATAGTGTGTATATAGTGTGTATATATAGTGTGTATATATAGTGTGTATATAGTGTGTATATAGAGTGTGTATATATAGTGTGTATATAGTGTGTATATATAGTTTAGTGAGTGTGAGTAGGGTCAGTGCAGATAGTTTGAGTACCATTAGTTGACTATGTAGCAGTCTGGCTATGTAGCAGTCTGGCTATTTAGCAGTCTGGCTATGTAGCAGTCTGGCTATTTAGCAGTCTGGCTATTTAGCAGTCTGGCTATGTAGCAGTCTGGCTATTTAACAGTCTGGCTATTTAGCAGTCTGGCTATTTAGCAGTCTGGCTATGTAGCAGTCTGGTTATTTAGCAGTCTGGCTATGTAGCAGTCTGGCTATTTAGCAGTCTGGCTATTTAGCAATCTGGCTATTTAGCAGTCTGGCTATTTAGCAGTCTGGCTATTTAGCAATCTGGCTATTTAGCAGTCTTACGGCCTGTTGGTCTGAGCGCCGATGCTCCGGTACCATTTGCTGGACGGTAGCAGAGTGAACAGTCTATGGCTCAGGTGGCTGGAGTCTTTGGCAATTTTTCGGGCCTTCCTCTGACACCGCCTGATTTAGAGGTCCTGGATAGCAGGGAACTCAGCCACAGTGATGTACTGGGACAGAGGAAAGAGCAACTACACGGACGTGGACAGAGGAAAGATCAACTACACGGACATGACAGAGGAAAGATCAACTACACAGACATGACAGAGGAAAGATCAACTACACGGACATGACAGAGGAAAGATCAACTACACAGACATGACAGAGGAAAGATCAGCTACACAGACATGACAGAGGAAAGATCAACTACACAGACATGACAGAGGAAAGATCAACTACACAGACATGACAGAGGAAAGATCCACTACACAGACATGACAGAGGAAAGATCAACTACACAGACATGACAGAGGAAAGATCAACTACACGGACATGACAGAGGAAAGATCAACTACACAGACATGACAGAGGAAAGATCAACTACACGGACATGACAGAGGAAAGATCAACTACACAGACATGACAGAGGAAAGATCAACTACACGGACATGACAGAGGAAAGATCAACTACACAGACATGACAGAGGAAAGATCAACTACACAGACATGACAGAGGAAAGATCAACTACACGGACATGACAGAGGAAAAGATCAACTACACGGACATGACAGAGGAAAGATCAACTACACAGACATGACAGAGGAAAGATCAACTACACAGACATGACAGAGGAAAGATCAACTACACGGACATGACAGAGGAAAGATCAACTACACAGACATGACAGAGGAAAGATCAACTACACGGACATGACAGAGGAAAGGAAAGGTAAACGGAATGTAACAGTGCAAAACGTAGGCCAGAAGTTGAAGAAAACGAATTGTTATCGTTATAAATGTACGTGGGTATTACTGATGGTGGCTTCCCGCTAGTAGCTAATATTTAACACGATACAAATGGTAAAATAAAAGAGAGGAAAACGCAGGCACAGGCTATAATGAAACCATTCTACAGCGCATAGATCATCTGGGCAGGTTCAGCCATACTGAAGCCTGTTGCCTGGGGCTCACAATTTCATCAACGCAAATTATGAGGTCACACAGTTAAAATTCAGAATGAAGGCACAGCTATTTATAGCCTATTTCACTGTGGAAAAGAGGATATAATATATAAATATATACTGCTCAAAAAAATAAAGGGAAAAAATAAAGGGAACAACACATCTTAGATCTGAATGAAAGAAATAATCTTATTAAAAACTTTTTTCTTTACATAGTTGAATGTGCTGACAACAAAATCACACAAAAATAATCAATGGAAATCCAATTTATCAACCCATGGAGGTCTGGATTTGGAGTCACACTCAAAATTAAAGTGGAAAACCACACTACAGGCTGATCCAAATTTGATGTAATGTCCTTAAAACAAGTCAAAATGAGGCTCAGTAGTGTGTGTGGCCTCCACGTTCCTGTATGACCTCCCTACAACGCCTGGGCATGCTCCTGATGAGGTGGCGGATGGTCTCCTGAGGGATCTCCTCCCAGACCTGGACTAAAGCATCCGCCAACTCCTGGACAGTCTGTGGTGCAACGTGGCATTGGTGGATGGAGCGAGACATGATGTCCCAGATGTGCTCAATTGGATTCAGGTCTGGGGAACAGGCGGGCCAGTCCATAGCATCAATGCCTTCCTCTTGCAGGAACTGCTGACACACTCCAGCCACATGAGGTCTAGCATTGTCTTGCATTAGGAGGAACCCAGGGCCAACCGCACCAGCATATGTCTCACAAGGGGTCTGAGGATCTCATCTCGGTACCTAATGGCAGTCAGGCTACCTCTGGAGAGCACATGGAGGGCTGTGCGGCCCCCCAAAGAAATGCCACCCCACACCATGACTGACCCACCGCCAAACCGGTCATGCTGGAGGATGTTGCAGGCAGCAGAACGTTCTCCACGGCGTCTCCAGACTCTGTCACGTCTGTCACGTGCTCAGTGTGAACCTGCTTTCATCTGTGAAGAGCACAGGGCGCCAGTGGCGAATTTGCCAATGTTGGTGTTCTCTGGCAAATGCCAAACGTCCTGCACGGTGTTGGGTTGTAAGCACAACCCCCACCTGTGGACGTCGAGCCCTCATACCACCCTCATGGAGTCTGTTTCAGACCGTTTGAGCAGACACATGCACATTTGTGGCCTGCTGGAGGTCATTTTGCAGGGCTCTGGCAGTGCTCCTCCTGCTCCTCCTTGCACAAAGGCGGAGGTAGCGGTCCTGCTGCTGGGTTGTTGCCCTCCTACGGCCTCCTCCACGTCTCCTGATGTACTGGCCTGTCTCCTGGTAGCGCCTCCATGCTCTGGACACTACGCTGACAGACACAGCAAACCTTCTTGCCACAGCTCGCATTGATGTGCCATCCTGGGTGAGCTGCACTACCTGAGCCACTTGTGTGGGTTGTAGACTCCGTCTCATGCTACCACTAGAGTGAAAGCACCGCCAGCATTCAAAGGTGACCAAAACATCAGCCAGGAAGCATAGGAACTGAGAAGTGGTCTGTGGTCACCACCTGCAGAACCACTCCTTTATTGGGGGTGTCTTGCTAATTGCCTATAATTTCCACCTGTGGTCTATTCCATTTGCACAACAGCATGTGAAATTTTTTGTCAATCAGTGTTGCTTCCTAAGTGGACAGTTTGATTTCACAGAAGTGTGATTGACTTGGAGTTACATTGTGTTGTTTAAGCGTTCCCTTTATTTTTTTGAGCAGTGTATATATATATATATATACACACACCTTCATTAATACAGTGTATCTGTAGACACACCTCCTCCACACCTTCATTAATACAGTGTATCTATAGACACACCTCCTCCACGCCTTCATTAATATGGTGTATCTGTAGACACGCCTCCTCCACACCTTCATTAATACAGTGTATCTGTAGACACACCTCCTCCACGCCTTCATTAATACAGTGTATCTGTAGACACACCTCCTCCACGCCTTCATTTATTTAATCTCCACTCCCCCCAAACTGAATAGCGGGTAAATGGCATGCTATTCTCATGCTTAAGTTCAAGGTCCGAAAAAAAAAAGTGCATAAAAAAGGGAATTACGTTTCATTTATGGTCGCTTTACTCGAGTCAGAATCGGGGCCTATCTCAATACACACACATTTGCAGTGTCTTCCTGAGGTACAGGAGGAAGGAGATTATTAAGGTCAACCGCCCTCTTTCTCTCTTGTATTTCCCGGCTAGAAACAGAGGATATAACTGATAGGAATGACAAGGCTGTGGGAACCATACAAGTACATATAGAATCGCTATGGTGGGAACCAGATGGAGGAATGACAGAGAGAGATTGTTGTTTCTCGACACATCCCAAAAATGTTAAAAAGGGAATAACCTTGACAAGACTGAGCTGCTTTTCCTCCCCGGGAAGGCCTTCCAGCTCCAAGACCTCTCCATCACGTTTGACAACTCCATGGTGTCACCCCTCCCAGACTGTAAAGAACCTTGGTGTGATCCTAGACAAAACCACGTCGTTCAACGGAAACATCAAAGCAGTGACTAGCTCCTGTAGGTTCATGCTCTACAACATCCGTAGAGTACAACTCTTCCTCAGACAGGAAGCGGAGCAGGTAGGAATCCCTCCCTACCTTCAGGCTATGCTCAAACCCAACATCCCCAGCCCGAGCACTTCAGTCTGCCACCTCTGGTCTCTTACACCCGCTCAGCCCAGTCAAAGCACCCGCTCAGCCCAGTCAAAGCACCCGCTCAGCCCAGTCAAAGCACCCGCTCAGCCCAGTCAAAGCACCCGCTCAGCCCAGTCAAAGCACCCGCTCAGCCTAGTCAAAGCGCTTCTCTGTCCTGGCACCGCGATGGTAGAATGAGCTTCCCCCCCTAACGTCAGGACAGGACAGCAAAGTCCCTGCCCATCTTCCGAAACCGTCTGATTTGGCAAATTTGGCCATAATTCTATCCTCCTGATTCCTGCTTACAAGCAAAAACTAAAAGGAGAAAGTACCAGTGACTCGCTCAATACGGTAGTGGTCAGATGACGCGGATGCTACACTACAGGACTGTTTTGCTAGCACAGACTGGAATATGTTCCGGGATTCATCCAATGGCATTCAGGAGTACACCACCTCAGTCACCGGCTTCATCAATAAGTGCATCGACGACGTCGTCCCCACAGTGACTGTACGTACATATCCCAACCAGAAGCCATGGATTACAGGCAACATCAGCACCAAGCTAAATGCTAGGAGTGGGATTTTCAAGGAGTGGGACACTAATCCGGATGCTTATAAGAAATCCTGCTACGCCCTCAGATGAACCATCAAATAGACAAAAGTGTCAATACAGGACTAAGATTGAATCCTACTACACCGGCTTTGACGCTCGTCGGATGTGGCAGGGCTTGAAAACTATTACGGACTACAAAGGGAAACCCAGATGCGAGCCTACCAGACGAGCTAAAGGCCTTTTATGCTCACATCGAGGCAAGCAACACTGAAGCATGCATGAGAGCACCAGCTGTTCCAGACGACTGTGTGATCACGCTCTCCGTAGCCGATGTGAACAAGACCTTTAAACAGGTCAACATTCACAAAGCGATAACCAACTGGCAAGTGTCTTCACTGACATTTTCAACCTCTCCCTGTCCGAGTCTGTAATGCCTACACTTTTCTAGCCTCTCTGGATTAAAACCTAATTATGACAAGTGTACCATATTTCGTGTTGGATCATTCAAAAATACTATGTTTACACTATCTTATAGTTTACCAATAAAATGGGCGGATGGTGAAGTAGACATACTTGGTATTCACATCTCAAAATTTCAATAGAAAGTTAGCAAAAATAGATAAGATTCTGCAACCATGGAGAGGTAAACACTTGTCTATTTATGGAAAAATCACATTGATTAACTTTTTGGTCCCATCACAGTTTACTTACTTACTAATGGCACTGCCTAATTCAGATTACTCATTTTTTTAAATCATATGAGCAACATTTAGGACTGGAGAAGGTCCCAGTCAACACAGTAGGACTGGAGAAGGTCCCAGTCAACACAGTAGGACTGGAGAAGGACCCAGTCAACACAGTAGGACTGGAGAAAGACCCAGTCAACACAGGCAGACAGATGAGGTTAGTCACCAGACCAAGTCACTGGTGATGGGGCAGCCAGCCAGCCTATAACAGCAGGTTTAAATAGCTCTGCTGTGATGCTGTGATGACTACACGACAGCTGAACTACATCCTTTGTTAGATGAGAGCGAGAGAGAGGAAAAAGAGAGAGAGGGAGGAAAGAGAGAGAGGAAAGAGAGAGAAAGAGGGAGGAAAGAGAGAGAAAGAGGGAGGAAAGAGAGAGAGGGAGGAAAAGAGAGAGAGGGAGGAAAGAGAGAGAAAGAGGGAGGAAAGAGAGAGAGAGGAAAGAGAGAGAAAGAGGGAGGAAAGAGAGAGAGAGAGGGAGGAAGGAGATAGAGAGGAAAGAGAGAGAGAGAGGGAGGGAGAAAGAAAGAGCACGTTTTTCCTCCTGGCCTGTCTGTCAGTCAGTCTGGCAGCGTTCCACAAGCCCAGTTCCCCGCTGCCCCCCGCTGCACATGCCCCTCTGTCTCTGCAACATTCCAGAGTCCTGTGGCCGGTGTCTGGAGGACCAGAGGAGCACAAGCACCCCCCCCCCCCCCCCCCCCCCCCCCCCAGACATCTACGCCATCAGCCCCATGAACAATGAGACCTTCCCGTCAGACAGATGGTCAGACAGGGGGACATAGGGCTGAAGCTGGAAGTGGGACACGGCGGGACAGAGGCAAGACAGGCATGCTCTCTCTCTCTCCCATTCTCTCTCTCTCTTTTTCTCTCTCCTCTCTCTCTCTACTTCTCTCTCTACCTCTCTCAGAGGCCCCCCAGGGAATGTATGATAAAGAATGAATGCAGGCAGACAGCAACAATCGTGGGAAAGTCAGTCTCTCTCTCTCTTCGTATCTCTTAAAGGAATTTCAGCCATTTGACTCAAAAACATACCATCGTATTTGATGGAGGTAGAATAAGTCAGGATAGGTGGAGGGGCTTGTGTTTCATGTATAAGGGGTATTGTTATGTTGTATACTGTACAGGAAAACAACTATGGTCAATGAGAAAACCGTTTTAAATAGGAATATCCCTGTAGTCAGGAAGGGTACAACTTCTAAACCATACCATTATACAGCGCCTTCAGAAAGTATTTACACCCCTTTTCCCACCTTTTGTTGTGTTACATCTTGAATTTAAAATGGATTAAATACAGATGTTGTGTCACTGATCTACACACAATTCCCCATAACGTCAAAGTGGAATTACGTTTTTAGAAATGTTAACAAAATTAATTAACAAAAAAATTAAAATCTGAAATGTCTTAAGTCAATAAGTATTCAACCCCTTTGTTATGTCAAACCTAAATAAGTTCAGGAGTAAAAATGTGCTTAACAAGTCACATAATAAGTTGCATGGACTCACTCTGTTCAATAATAGTGTTTAACAGGATTTATGAATGACTTCCTCATCTCTGTACCCCACACATACAATTATCTGTAAGGTCCTTCAGTCCAGCAGTGAACTTCAAACACGGATTCAACCACATTCAGCCTCACAAAGGGCACCTGTTGGTAGATGGGTAAAAAAAAAAGCAGACATTGAATATCCCTTTGAGCATGGGGAAGTTATTAATTACACTTTGGATGGTGTATCAATACACCCAGTCACTACAAAGATACAGGCGCCCTTCCTAACTCAGTTGCCAGAGAGGAAGGAAACCACTCAGCTATTTCACCATGAAGCCAATGATGACTTTAAAACAGTTACAGAGTTTAATGGCTGTGATAGGAGAAAACTGAGGATGGATCAACAACATTGTAGTTACTCCACAATACTAACCTAAATGACAGAGTGAAAAGAAGGAAGCCTGTATAGAATGAAAAACATTCCAAAACATGCATCCTGTTTGCAATAAGGCACATAAAATAAATCGGCAAAAAATCCGGCAAAGAAATTAACTTTATGTGCTGAATACAAAGCGCTATGTTTGGGGGCAAATCAGTGAGTACCACTCTTCACATTTTCAACCATGGCAGTGGCTGCATCATGTTATGGGTATGTTTGACATTGGCAAAGACTAGGGGTGTTTTTTTAGGATAAAAAGAAACGGAATAGAGCAAAGCACAGGTAAAATCCAGGAGGAAAACCTGGTTCAGTCTGCTTCCCAACAGACACTGGAAGAGAAATTCACCTTTCAGCAGGTCAATAACCTAAACACAAGGCTAAATATTCACTGGAGTTGTTTACCAAGACAACACTGCATTTTCCTGAGTGGCCGAGTTACCGTTTTGACTTAAATTCGTTTGAAAATCTATGGCAAGACTTGAAAATGTCTGTCTAGCAATGATCAACAACCAATTTTGTCAGAGCTTGAAGATTTTTAAAAAATAAAATGGGTAAATGCAACCCTACAGCATATTGTCTTAGGTGTGTGAATTCTTAAGTAAATGAGATTTTTCAGTATTTCATTTTCAATAATTTTTCAAAAATGTCTAAAACATGTTTTCACTTTCTCATAACGGGATATTGTGTGTAGATAGGTAAGAGAAAACCAAATATATTTAATCCATTTTGAATTCAGGCTGTAACAAAATTAAATGTGGAATAGATCAAGGGGTATGAATCATTTCTCAAGGCACTGTAAATCCCACAAGAACGTATGGCTCACAGAAGGACCTGAGGACGTCTCAAAGCTCTCATTAAACTAGAGATTAAAGTAGGATCTGAGGACGTCTCAAAACTCTCATTAAACTAGAGATTCAAGTAGGATCTGAGGACGTCTCAAAACTCTCATTAAACTAGAGATTCAAGTAGGATCTGAGGACGTCTCAAAACTCTCATTAAACTAGAGATTAAAGTAGGATCTGAGGACGTCTCAAAACTCTCAAACTAGAGATTAAAGTAGAATCTGAGGACGTCTCAAAACTCTCAAACTAGAGATTAAAGTAGGATCTGAGGACGTCTCAAAACTCTCATTAAACTAGAGATTAAAGTAGGATCTGAGGACGTCTCAAAACTCTCATTAAACTAGAGATTAAAGTAGGATCTGAGGACGTCTCAAAACTCTCAAACTAGAGATTAAAGTAGGATCTGAGGACGTCTCAAAACTCTCATTAAACTAGAGATTAAAGTAGGATCTGAGGACGTCTCAAAACTCTCATTAAACTAGAGATCAAAGAATACAAGTAGGGTTGCAAAATTCCATGAACTTTCCCAGAATGCAGTTTTTCCAGAAGTTCTGGTGGCCAGATTCCCATACTTCCTGCTCATTCCCACGTAAATAAATTCCAAGAACCAGGATTTCTGGAACACTGGGGAATTTTGGGAAAGTTAGCGGGAATTCGCAACCATTAATAAAAGACATGAGATAAGAGGTAGGGCTGTAGTAAGGCTGTAGTAGGGCTGTAGTAGGGCTGTAGTAGGACTGTAGTAAAGCTGACTAGAGAGGTAAGACTGTAGTAGGGCCGTAGTAGGGCTAACCAGAGAGGTAAGACTGTAGTAGGGCTGACCAGAGAGGTAAGACTGTAGTAGGGCTGTAGTAGGGCTGTACTAAGGCTGTAGTAGGGCTGACCAGAGAGCTGCGGTGGTTTGCCACGGGATACCAGGGCATGGGAAGGGAAGAGTTCTCTGATGCTCAGAGGGAAACATATGGGCTCAGGACTCAAACCAGCTGTTAGCAGGCAGCATGTTGTACAGCACATTTTTACAGACAGGAGATTTTACCATATTTTCATGGCAGTTGTGCTACGTTGTGTCGGTCTTCATAAGTCTTTTGAAGTGGAATATATCTTAGCCAGAGTAGTAATTGACAGTTTATTTGCAAAGTATCTACAGTATCTTGAATCTGACTACTATTCTACATGACTGGCTGTGATCAGGAAGATTACGAGGAGTACTGTTACCAACATACCACAGAGCCTCTCTCTCTCAGCATGAAACAACAGCTCCACTTCGCTGATCCTCAACACAGGGGCCCCACAAGGGTGTGTGCTCAGCCCCCTCCTGTACTTCCTGTTCACCCACGACTGGGTGGCCATGCACGCATCCAACTCAATCATCAAGTTTGCAGACGACACAACAGTAGTGGGCCTGATTACCATCAATGACGAGACAGCCTACAGGGAGGAGGTGAGAGTCCTGGGAGAGTGGTGCTAGGAAAATAACCTCTCCCTCAATGTCAACAAAACAAAGGAGCTGATCGTGTGCTTCAGGAAACAGCAGAGGGGGCACGCCTCCTATCCACATCAATAGGACCGAAGTGGAGATGTGTCACGCCCTGATCTGAGAGAGACGTTTTTCTCTGTTTGGTTAGGTCAGGGTGTGACATTCTATGTGTCATATTTCTGTTTTCTTCTTTGATTGGCCTAGTATGGTTTCCAATCAGAGGCAGCTGTCTATCGTTGTCTCTGATTGGGAATCATACTTAGGAAGCCCTTTTTCCCTCCTTCAATGTGGGATCTTGTTTTTGTACAGCTCTGTAAAGCCTGTAGAACGTGACGGTTTTTTTTTTCTTTGTTTGTTGTTTTGATTTCGTGTTCTGAGTTTAATAAAAAATAGAAATATGAACACGTACCACGCTGCACCTTGGTCTAATCCTTTTGACGTTCGTCACAGGAAGGTGGAAAGTTCCTCGGCGTACACATCACTGACGATCTGAAATGGTCCGTCCCCACAGACAGTGTGGTGAAGAAGGCGTAACAGCGCCTCTTCAACCTCAGGAGGCTGAAGAAATTCGGCTTGTCACCAAAAACCCTCACAAACGTTTACAGATACACAATTGAGAGCATCCTGTCGGGCTGAATCACCGACTGGTACGGCAACTGTACTGCCCATAACCGTAATGTTCTCCAGAGGGTGGTGTGGTCTGCCCAACGCAGCACCGGGGGCAAACTACCTGCCCTCCAGGACACCTACACCACCCGATGTCACAGGAAGGCCAAAGAGATCATCAAGGACAACAACCACCCGAGCCACTGCCTGTTCACCCCGCTATCATCCAGAAGGCGAGGTCAGTACAGGTGCATCAAAGCTGGGACTGAGAGACTGAAAAACAGCTTCTATCTCAGGGCCATCAGACTGTTAAACAGTCATCACTAGCCAGCCTCCACCCAGTACCCTGAACCTTAGTCACTGTCACTAGCTGGCTACCACCCAGTTACTCATCCCTACACCTTAGAGGCTGCTACCCCATATACATAGACATAGAATCACTGGCCACTTTAATAATGTTTACATACTGCTTTACTCATCTCATATGTATATACTGTATTCTATTCTACTGTATTTTAGTCAATGTCACTCAGACATTGCTCGTCCTAATATTTATATATTTCTTAATTCCATTATTTTACTTTTAGATTTTGTGTGTATTGTTGTGAATTGTTAGATATTAATGCATTGTTGGAGCTAGAAACACTACAGCAATATCCTTACACCTGCAATAACATCTGCTAACCATGTGACCAATAACATCTGCTAACCATGTGACCAATAACATCTGCTAACCATGTGACCAATAACATCTGCTAACCATGTGACCAATAACATCTGATAAACATGTGTATATATATATATATATATATATATACACACACTCTGGACTCCGACATATTTATTATTACATTTTACATATTTAATATTTATATATTCCTTAATTCCATTATTTTACTTTTAGATTTTGTGTGTATTGTTGTGAATTGTTAGATATTAATGCACTGTTGGAGCTAGAAACACAAGCATTTCGCTACTCTCGCAATAACATCTGCTAAATATGCGTATGTGACCAATAACATCTGCTAAATATGCGTATGTGACCAATACAATTTAGATTTTGATTTGATGAGTGGTTATTTTCTTATCCAGTTGTCAGTAAACTCAACTGATCAACTGTGTCACTCTGTACGCATGTCTGTGTCTGTCCTATGCTGGTTCAGACCTCACTATGTTACAAACAGCTGTGAGAGGAGAGTGTTTTACCGGACTCCATTCTCATCCTGACTGAGAGAAATGTACTCACTAGAACACTGAATAAGTTCCAGACTTCATTGACGTCAGGAATCTCAGCTATGACTGAGGCAGCAGTCCAGAAACAGCTATGGTATGGTACGGGAAGCAGTGTGTAATAACATTTAGCAGCTCTGTACTTTATGGGCCCTATTTAGATTTGACATAAATTGACTTTATAAAGACTAAAGTAAAAAAACAAAAATGGACTTAAAAGTCCATGTTTTATTTCTTTAAGTCAGTGTGGAGTCTACTTACTTCCAATCTGAATCTGGCCTTAAATGTCTAAACAAATAAGCAATTTAACATTTTCAAATTTCAACCCCCCCCCCAAAAATCAACGGAAGTCATTGAGGAATAATGGAAAGTGTGATGCAATGGAAGTCACTCAGTAATGCTGTTAGTAACTGGAGCAGAGACCAACGACGGCAGAGACTTGAAAACGGCACGAAAGCTGATGTTACAAGGGAAACCTGTAGCTTCAAATGACCTGTCAACATCTATGTGTAGATACAGCAGGTTACTGTATCCCTGTAGCAAACCGTATGTAGCCGTCTGTCATCATAGCAATGGCATCGCTCTTCCCTGGGGAATCCTGACCTGGCATGAGTTCTAAAGACCACAGCGCCCTATGCTGGTTGCTTTCAGAAGGACAGTTCAGTTTACCGCGGTCCAATGACTTGCTGCTTATTGTTATACAGCAAGAACACTATCCCAGTCTGTAGTACCCCAGCTAGCACTAACATAACAAAGTTGAATGAACAATATTTTTGATTTACTCTATTGTAGCCTGAGTGCCTGTCTATTTCTGTTCCCTTGACAACTCCTTATGGACAGCTTGGCATGGCAATGAATGACTGTCTGTCAATGACAAGGGAGTAGAAACAGACCGGCATACAGGCTCATTCTATTGCATCTTTAGTCACGTTCAAGCCATATCACATTCTTCTCATGGAACTACTGAAATGTTGAAGCTAAATCCTATCTTCCTTAGGTAGCTAGGTCATGGAACTACTGAAACGTTGAAGCTAAATCCTATCTTCCTTAGGTAGCTAGGTCATGGAAGTACTGAAACGTTGAAGCTAAATCCTATCTTCCTTAGGTAGCTAGGTCATGGAAGTACTGAAACGTTGAAGCTAAATCCTATCTTCCTTAGGTAGCTAGGTCATGGAACTACTGAAACGTTGAAGCTAAATCCTATCTTCCTTAGGTAGCTAGGTCATGGAACTACTGAAACGTTGAAGCTAAATCCTATCTTCCTTAGGTAGCTAGGTCATGGAACTACTGAAACGTTGAAGCTAAATCCTATCTTCCTTAGGTAGCTAGGTCATGGAAGTACTGAAACGTTGAAGCTAAATCCTATCTTCCTTAGGTAGCTAGGTCATGGAACTACTGAAACGTTGAAGCTAAATCCTATCTTCCTTAGGTAGCTAGGTCATGGAAGTACTGAAACGTTGAAGCTAAATTCTATCTCCCTTAGGTAGCTAGGTCATGGAAGTACTGTGATCTGCGTCTTTATCTTTTGTATCTTAACCAGCAATTCGTAGGCAGGTCGTAAAAATTAGGCTTAGCTAATTCTTCCCTTACTCCAGGCCCCTTGACAGAATCCTCATCCGTCAAAACCCTTTGTGCGTCCAACATGGAACCCTATTCCCTGTATAGGGCACTACTTTTGACCCTACGGAACTAAAATAGGGAATAGGGTGCAATTTGGGACGTAGGCCCTCGCTCTCCTCTGCTTCAGCATAGAGAGTAGCTAGCAAGAGGTTTGCTCTGCCAAATTCCACTCTCCAGTTTGTTGGGGCTAACAGGTCTGTTAGGCCTGGTAACCACAGTTACTGAATACCAATATGAAAAACCTCTGGAATGAAGACTGGAGACTGAAGCAATACATATTTTCTTAACACACACACACACAAAGGATGGAACAGAAAACACATTCCTCAAAACATTTTACATTTATTTGGTATATTAATATTTTGTCATTATTTCATTCCCACAAACACCTGGGTACGTCTCTCTCTCTCTCTCTCTGATGAGAGAGACGATGTTCCTTGTTCTCGTCAACAAGTGAGGACAGCATCTGAGCCATTGGAGAATGATGTTTTGAATATTTGTAAAAATATACATATTTCTATGTTTACAAACATAGTTACATTCCATCTTGAGTATATGGATGATGTCACAGGAGGCAAACTGTCATTAAAAACAATGACTGCTACTGCACCGCAAAAATACTTTCCACATCCAGAAACAAAAACAGACGTTCAAACGGGTACAAAAAGGAAAGAGATTGTCAAGGAGGAATCTAAGCACCACTAACTCGGCATAGCAATACAGTACGTTTCTAAAGTGCTTTACAGGCGCTAACTCACACGACGACACTGTAGACCACACCTAAACTATCCCTGACTAATCACACACATGAACTCTCCAACAGACTGTCAACAGTCACATTTACACTGTATCTTTCCAACACGTCCATCTGTAGAGACACACAAAGCCAGACAACTGCCACACTAATACTCCTAGAACTAGAGAAACCTGGACTCTGTTGGTGCTCAGTCAGTCAGTCAGTCAGTCAGTCAGTCAGTCAGTCAGTCAGTCAGTCAGTCAGTCAGTCAGTCAGTGGCACATATCTGGTGACGACTCCAGAGGTGAGCTGTCTGTCTGGTCAGTCACTGATCGCACCAGAGGTGAGCTGTCTGTCTGGTCAGTCACTGACCGCTCCAGAGGTGAGCTGTCTGTCTGGTCAGTCACTGATCGCACCAGAGGTGAGCTGTCTGTCTGGTCAGTCACTGATCGCACCAGAGGTGAGCTGTCTGTCTGGTCAGTCACTGATCGCACCAGAGGTGAGCTTGAGTTATGGTTAGGAGGGTTAGGAGGTGTCTGGATGTTCAGGAGGGTTAGGAAGTGTCTGGATGACCAGGAGGGTTAAGGTTAGGAGGTGTCTGGATGACCAGGAGGGTTAAGTTTAGGAGGTGTCTGGATGGTCAGGAGGGTTAGGAGGTGTCTGGATGGTCAGGAGGGTTAGGAGGTGTCTGGATGACCAGGAGGGTTAAGGTTAGGAGGTGTCTGGATGGTCAGGAGGGTTAGGAGGTGTCTGGATGGTCAGGAGGGTTAAGGTTAGGAGGTGTCTGGATGACCAGGAGGGTTAGGAGGTGTCTGGATGGACAGGAGGGTTAGGAGGTGTCTGGTTGACCAGGAGGGTTAGGAGGTGTCTGGATGGACAGGAGGGTTAAGGTTAGGAGGTGTCTGGATGGTCAGGAGGGTTATGAGGTGTCTGGATGACCAGGAGGGTTAAGGTTAGGAGGTGTCTGGATGGACAGGAGGGTTAGGAGGTGTCTGGATGGACAGGAGGGTTAAGGTTAGGAGGTGTCTGGATGGTCAGGAGGGTTATGAGGTGTCTGGATGACCAGGAGGGTTAGGAGGTGTCTGGATGGACAGGAGGGTTAAGGTTAGGAGGAGTCTGGATGGTCAGGAGGGTTAGGAGGTGTCTGGATGACCAGGAGGGTTAAGGTTAGGAGGTGTCTGGATGGTCAGGAGGTGTCTGGATGACCAGGAGGGTTAGGAAGTGTCTGGATGGACAGGAGGGTTAAGGTTAGGAGGTGTCTGGATGGTCAGGAGGGTTAAGGTTAGGAGGTGTCTGGATGGTCAGGAGGGTTACGAGGTGTCTGGATGACCAGGAGGGTTAAGGTTAGGAGGTGTCTGGATGACCAGGAGGGTTAAGGTTAGGAGGTGTCTGGATGACCAGGAGGGTTAAGGTTAGGAGGTGTCTGGATGACCAGGAGGGCTAAGGCTAGGAGGTGTCTGGATGGTCAGGAGGGTTAGGAGGTGTCTGGATGACCAGGAGGGCTAAGGCTAGGAGGTGTCTGGATGGTCAGGAGGGTTAGGAGGTGTCTGTATGGCCCAGGTATTTAGAAACGGTCCTGACGTTGTCCTGTCTCATGCCCTGGATGTGAGCGTCTAGTCTCTGGAGTAGCTCCTGGGATCGCAGGTTCTCCTCCTCCAGGTACCGGGCCGCCACCGAGCCAGCAGGGGAAGCCACACAGCGCTCCTGGAGAACAGGAGGTATTAGATACTATAGGTTGCACAATTACGGTAACTTTCCCCAAATTACCAAGTTTTTTTTTTATACAAATCACGGTTGGAAGATTCCAGGAATCTGGAGTGAATAAGCAGGAAATCCAGAATCCTCCAACTGGGATTTCTGGGAAAACTGGGAATTTGGAGAAAGTTAGTGGAGATTTGAAACCCTAGACACAGTTTTATATTGCCGTACTAACTGAAGACCGAAAAGGAGACTGGTCCTCAGAAAGGCCTTGTTCTGAAACAATTATATCCTGTTTTTTTACCCCAATACTCAAAATCTGCCTGTTATTATCATGATCAACTTTGACTAACATCACATTATATTTTACTCCTCACTATACCTGCATTATTCTCCTAGGTCGCTTAACGTTAGTCTCTTAACATTATTCTCCTAGTCGCTTAACGTTAGTCTCTTAGTCGCTTAACGTTAGTCTCTTAGTCGCTTAACGTTAGTCTCTTAGTCGCTTAACGTTAGTCTCTTAGTCGCTTAACGTTAGTCTCTTAGTCGCTTAACGTTAGTCTCCTAGTCGCTTAACGTTAGTCTCCTAGTCGCTTAACGTTAGTCTCTTAGTCGCTTAACGTTAGTCTCTTAGTCGCTTAACGTTATTCTCCTAGTCGCTTAACGTTAGTCTCTTAGTCGCTTAACGTTAGTCTCTTAGTCGCTTAACGTTATTCTCCTAGTCGCTTAACGTTAGTCTCCTAGTCGCTTAACGTTAGTCTCTTAGTCGCTTAACGTTAGTCTCCTAGTCGCTTAACGTTAGTCTCCTAGTCGCTTAACGTTAGTCTCCTAGTCGCTTAACGTTAGTCTCCTAGTCGCTTAACGTTAGTCTCCTAGTCGCTTAACGTTAGTCTCCTAGTCGCTTAACGTTAGTCTCCTAGTCGCTTAACGTTAGTCTCCTAGTCGCTTAACGTTAGTCTCCTAGTCGCTTAACGTTAGTCTCCTAGTCGCTTAACGTTAGTCTCCTAGTCGCTTAACGTTAGTCTCCTAGTCGCTTAACGTTAGTCTCCTAGTCGCTTAACGTTAGTCTCTTAGTCGCTTAACGTTAGTCTCCTAGTCGCTTAACGTTAGTCTCCTAGTCGCTTAACGTTAGTCTCCTAGTCGCTTAACGTTAGTCTCTTAGTCGCTTAACGTTAGTCTCCTAGTCGCTTAACGTTAGTCTCCTAGTCGCTTAACGTTAGTCTCCTAGTCGCTTAACGTTAGTCTACTAGTCGCTTAACGTTAGTCTCCTAGTCGCTTAACGTTAGTCTCTTGGTCGCTTAACGTTAGTCTCCTAGTCGCTTAACGTTAGTCTCCTAGTCGCTTAACGTTAGTCTACTAGTCGCTTAACGTTAGTCTCCTAGTCGCTTAACATTATTCTCCTAGCCGCTTAACGTTAGTCTCCTAGCCGCTTAACGTTATTCTCTTGGTCGCTTAACGTTAGTCTCCTAGTCGCTTAACGTTAGTCTCTTAGTCGCTTAACGTTAGTCTCCTAGCCGCTTAACGTTATTCTCTTGGTCGCTTAACGTTAGTCTCCTAGTCGCTTAACGTTAGTCTCCTAGTCGCTTAACGTTAGTCTCCTAGTCGCTTAACGTTAGTCTCCTAGTCGCTTAACGTTAGTCTCCTAGTCGCTTAACGTTAGTCTCCTAGTCGCTTAACGTTAGTCTCCTAGTCGCTTAACGTTAGTCTCCTAGTCGCTTAACGTTAGTCTCCTAGTCGCTTAACGTTAGTCTCCTAGTCGCTTAACGTTAGTCTCTTGGTCGCTTAACAACCACACTTGTCTTTTCTTACGGACTTTGTTGACAGCTGCTTTACTGAGGAAAAGTCTGTAAGTGTCTCTGGATAAGAGCGTCTGCTAAATGACTAACGTACATGTTTCTTAACAGAGCAGCTGTATATAGTAACCACATTAGTCTGGCAGAGTGAATGTACCTAAATCGTCACTGACAGGTAGCCTCACCATGTTTAGTATGTCTTGACTGGCCTGCAGGTGTAGAACCTCCTCTGAATTGGACAACTGGCCCTCAGCACCAACAGGTACAGAGACAGGTAGAGGGGCAGGTCCATTAGGAACACAGACGAGGGCTGAGGCTGTCCCCCGGGCTAGTCTGCTTTCTCTACAGGACGAGGAGGAGGAGGAGGAAGAGGAGGCTGAGATGGGCCTGTGGTCCAGGGTCTGGCCGTGGTGTCTGTGAGGGGAGGAGGAGGAGGAGAGGGCCTCTAGCTGTTGGAGGAGGCGCTGGATCTCCTCATTGTAGTGCGAGGTGTTCTCCTGCATCCTGGCCTCCATGGCTAACATCTCCTCTCTGTGTCTCTGCTGCAGTTCCTCTTCACTCCTATAGCAGGAACAACACTGAGGTAGCAGAGATCACAAATCATATTCACCAGGCTTTGTGTGACCTGAGTGAGACTGCAGCGTGTGTGTGTGTGTGTATATGTTTGTCTGTCTACTCTAGCCTACCCGTCCTGTGCTTGTCGTGGACCGGCCCTGGACTGGTTGTGTAGCAGGGATCTGTCTAGCTTGTCCTGCCAGGTCTGTGTAGAGGCCTCCAGGCGAGCTCTCACCTCCGCTAGCTCATGTCTTATCTGCCTGTTCTCCTGCTCCAAGCTACTCAGAGATGATACATAGCTCTCTCTCAGAGAGGCCAGGCAGGGATCCCCTTTCTGTAGGGGGGACAGAGGGAGAGAAAGATGGAGGGGTGAAGGAAAGAGAGAGATTGAAAAAGAGAGAGTCAATGAAAGATATATTAGGACAAAGGGAAAATATACTGTAGATTTGGACAACATTCCAAAGAGGTATAAAATCAGTCCAGACCATAGTAGGCCTCGACTCCACTCTCTCCAGCAGTTCATTGAGATGTTGGTTCTCAATCTTCAGAGTTTCCAGCTGCACCTGAGTCACCTGGATGGAACAGAGTAACAGAGCCACTGGCATAAGTAGGGCTTGGCGATATGGCCAAAATATCACGTCACAATATTTTTTTCACATTTTTGGATGGTATTTGTTAATAACATTTCTAGTCTTCCCGTGTGGCTCAGTTGGTAGAGCATGGTGTTTGCACCGTCAGGGTTGTGGGTTCGATTCCCACGGGGGGCCAGTACAAAAAAAAAAAACATTAAAAAAATGCATGAAATGAAATGTATGCATTCACTACTGTAAGTCGCTCTGGATAAGAAAAATGCAATTTATGAGTAGTGCATTACCTCACGGTGGCAACACATATATTCTGAGTGATTTCAATGCGTCTTTCTCCAATTCAGATTGTTTTCTGCTGTTCAATTCAACTTCAACCTAAAATCTCTTCCATCCATTTCCTGCACTCATTTGAGATAATTTCCACACTGCCGGGTGCCTGCACGATATGGACGCTGCGGTATTAGCTAGCTACGTTTTGTGCCGACTCAGTACATTTATTAGCTAGCTAGCCAGCTAACTAGAGATTAGCATTAGCGGCTAACATGATTTAGCTAAAACTTGCTATAAGAAAAGACAAACTAGCTGTTTGCAGATGTAATAAAGACAAAACTAATAGTGTAATTATATAACGCTTGTGGATTGTTGCATGTGCTGTATTGACCATGCAGACTGAACGCAAGTGGTCTCTTTGGTCGAGCAACAACAACATGCGCTCGTTGAGTGACAGGCGGCGGGGCTAGGTCTGTGTGGAAAGCAGAATGGAGAGAAAGAGAGATTTCAAAAAAGCTTTTGATTTAATTTGGCATGAGGGTCTGCTATACAAATTGATGGAAAGCGGTGTTGAAAAACATATGACATTATAAAATCCATGTACACAAACAACAAGTGAGCGGTTCAAATTGGCAAAAAAAACACACATTTCTTTCCACAGGGCCGTGGGGTGAGACAGGGATGCAGCTTAAGCCCTACCCTCTTCAACATATATATCAACAAATTGACGAGGGCACTAGAAGAGTCTGCAGCACCTGGCCTCACCCTACTAGAATCTGAAGTCAAATGTCTACTGTTTGCTGATGATCTGGTGCTTCTGTCCCCAACCAAGGAGGGCCTATAGCAGCACCTAGATCTTGGTGTTCCAAAAAAGGTCCAGTCGCCAGGACCACAAATACAAATTTCATCTAGACACCGTTGCCCTAGAGCACACAAAAACTATACCTACCTCGGCCTAAACATCAGCGCCACAGGTAACTTCTACAAAGCCGTGAACGATGTGAGAGACAAGACGAGAAGGAGCTTCTACGCCATCAAAAGGAACATAAAATGTGTCATCCCAAAAAGGATCTGGCTAAAAATACTTCAGTTATAGAACCCATTGCCCTTTATGGTTGTGAAGTCTGGGGTTCGCTCACCAACCAAGAATTCACAAAATGGGACAAACACCAAACTGAGACTCTGCATGCAGAACTCTACAAAAACATCTGTGTACAATTTTGCCCTCAAAAGAGAGTACACAGTGGCAGAATACCTAACCACTGTGACTGACTCAAAATTAAGGAAAGCTTTGACTATGTACAGACTCAGTGAGCATAGCCTTGCTATTGAGAAAGGCCGCCATAGCCTGTCTTCTCTTGAGAGCCAGGTCTGCCTATGTGCACACTGCCTACAAAATGAGGTGGAAACTGAGGTGCACTTCCTACCCAAGAAGACTCGAGTCTGTAATCACTGCAATAGGTGCTTCAACAAAGTACTGAGTTAAAGGGTCTGAATACTATTTCAGTTTATGATTTTTTTAAATTTGCTAACATTTCTAAAAACCTGTTTTTGCTTTGCCATTATGGAGTATTGTGATGTCATTACGGGGTATTGTGTGTAGATTGATGAGGATTTTTTTTTTTTTAATAAGGCTGTAACATAACAAAATGTGGAAAAAGTCAAGGGGTCTGAATACCTTCCGAATGCACTGTATACATGTACAGTAGCTCCATCATTTTCTCAGATGCTATCACTTCTGCCACCTTATGGACTGAAATGAAGTTAGTTAAGAGTGTAACCAGAGATCACTAGTCCACAATAGCTTGCAATTTACAGGCTAATGATTTCTACAGACAGCCCCCCTTGGTAGACCGTTTAAGAGGAATGTTACTATTTTGTAATTGTATGTAATCTTTCCTTTAAGACTCCTGTCGCCTTCCTGCCCTGGTGGACCTCACCTTGAGCTCAGCTGCCCGGCGCTCTGCCCTCTCCACCTCGCCACTTAGCTGGCGCTCCACGCTGGAGGCGGAGCCACTGAGGGTGGCGATGGTGATGTCACGCTGGTGCAGTTCATTGGTCATCTGGGACACCTCCTTCCTCATGCCCTCCACCTCCCAGCAGCGTGTCTGCTCTGCTCTCGCCAGCTCCTCACGCAGCTATAATAGAATGGAATGTAAAATAGGGCTGTCCTGTCGTTATGTACTCATTAAAACATCCTGGGTATTTCCCATCTATTGGCCAACCACTGAAAACGACCACCGCGGAGAAGAAATGCATTCATTCACTACTGTAAGTCGCTCTGGATAAGAGCGTCTGCTAAATGATGTAAATGTAAAAATGTAAATGCATGCTACAACTGGACGAATCAAGACTTAAGATAATGTTATTGAAAGCCTCGACAGAGGCTAAGTACAGGTAAATATTTTTTTAATACTCCTTTGTGGTGGAGATTCAGAACGGAACAGGGTTGAGTTTGTTTGGTGGAGCTTCAGAACAGGGCTGAGTTTGTTTTGGTGGAGCTTCAGAACAGGGTCGAGTTTGTTTTGGTGGAGCTTCAGCACCGAACAGGTTGAGTTTGTTTTGGTGGAGCTTCAGAACAGGGTTGAGTTTGTTTGGTGGAGCTTCAGAACAGGGCTGAGTTTGTTTGGTGGAGCTTCAGCACCGAACAGGATTGAGTTTGTTTTGGTGGTGCTTCAGAACGGAACAGGGTCGAGTTTGTTTTGGTGGAGCTTCAGAACGGAACAGGGTTGAGTTTGTTTTGGTGGAGCTTCAGAACGGAACAGGGTTGAGTTTGTTTTGGTGGAGCTTCAGAACGGAACAATGCTCTTTGTAGTGTGCAATGTACAACGACAAGTGTTGAGAACAGTGATCAGCCATTGAGATGATGACCTTGTATCACGTCACCCAGAAGCTGTAGACTTGGAGGAGTCAGGACTACTGGTATGTGTTTGTACAAAAAATGTATTGGACTTGATATTTACACTCTGTATGGCAAGAGTGAATGTCTGCCTGAAAACATTTATGAGGCTGCTTTTTGCTACAGCTCGTGTTGTATCTACGTTAACAATGTAATCACATCATTGTTTTAGAGAGACAGCGTGTTGGCATGGAGAATCCTCACGACCAAGTGAAGAATCTTGTAGTGTGTGACCTTCCGTCTCTGCCAAATCATTTAGTATACGCACCCACTACGTTGGCAAGACGACAACAACAAAAACTACAGGAAAGACGTTGTTTCATGTGAGAGGCTAAGCAACGTTAGGACTTTAAAAGTCATGTAGCGTACGCTCGGCATTACCTGTTTCACCTCAGAGCCTCCTCTGACCCCACTGTGGGACCCTGGTCCATGTCACTTACCTGTTTCACCTCAGATACTCCTCTGACCCCACTGTGGGACCCTGGTCCATGTCACTTACCTGTTTCACCTCAGATACTCCTCTGACCCCACTGTGGGACCCTGGTCCATGTCACTTACCTGTTTCACCTCAGAGCCTCCTCTGACCCCACTGTGGGACCCTGGTCCATGTCACTTACCTGTTTCACCTCAGAGCCTCCTCTGACCCCACTGTGGGACCCTGGTCCATGTCACTTACCCGTTTCACCTCAGTTTACAGAGCCTCCTCTGACCCCACTGTGGGACCCTGGTCCATGTCACTTACCTGTTTCACCTCAGATACTCCTCTGACCCCACTGTGGGACCCTGGTCCATGTCACTTACCTGTTTCACCTCAGAGCCTCCTCTGACCCCACTGTGGGACCCTGGTCCATGTCACTTACCTGTTTCACCTCAGATACTCCTCTGACCCCACTGTGGGACCCTGGTCCATGTCACTTACCTGTTTCACCTCAGATACTCCTCTGACCCCACTGTGGGACCCTGGTCCATGTCACTTACCTGTTTCACCTCAGATACTCCTCTGACCCCACTGTGGGACCCTGGTCCATGTCACTTACCCGTTTCACCTCAGAGCCTCCTCTGACCCCACTGTGGGACCCTGGTCCATGTCACTTACCCGTTTCACCTCAGATACAGAGCGACTCCTCTCTTCCTTGATATGCTTCAGCTCCGTTTCTCTCTTGACCAACTCTCCTCTCTGTCTGCTCATAGTCTCCAGTCTGAGGAGAGAAGACACGTTTCACTATGGGCACTATCGTTTAGTAAAAACATCAAATTGTGATGCATATAAACTGATACCAGGTTGCAGTATGATGACAAGCAGATTTTGTTCCTTCATCAACCAAACAGTCACACAGATGGATGCAAAATTTACTACATGATAAACAGAGGACCAACAATTCAACAAAGTTTAGTTGGAATACTTTTCACAATTCATTGTAAACTTTTCACCTTAACAAAACTAAATCAACACAACTGTAAAATGAAAGATAACTTGTTGTTGTTGTTAAATTGAATCAATTCACATATGGTACTCCTAGACTTTACTCAGACAATTTAAAAATGAAGTGGGAAACAGTGTGACATAGGGCAGTCAATCAGTCAGCCAATCAGACAGTCAGCCAGTCAGCCAACCAGTCAGTCAGTCAGCCAATCAGACAGTCAGCCAGTCAGCCAACCAGTCAGTCAGTCAATCAGACAGTCAGCCAATCAGACAGTCAGCCAATCAGACAGTCAGCCAAACAGACAGTCAGCCAATCAGACAGTCAGCCAACCAGTCAGTCAGCCAACCAGTCAGCCAATCAGACAGTCAGCCAATCAGTCAGTCAGTCAGTCAGCCAATCAGCTAGTCAGTCAGCCAACCAGTCAGTCAGTCAGCCAATCAGACAGTCAGCCAGTCGGTCGGTCAGTCATTTAGACAGTCCGTTAGCCAGTCAACCATTCAGCCATTTAGTCAAACAGTTAACCAGACAGCCAGTCAGTCAGTCAACCAACCAGTCAGACAGTCAGCCAACCAGTTAACCAGACAGCCAGTCAGTCAACCAACCAGTCAGTCAGTCAACCAACCAGTCAGACAGTCAGCCAACCAGTTAACCAGACAGCCAGTCAGTCAACCAACCAGTCAGTCAGTCAACCAACCAGTCAGTCAGATCACCTGTCTCTGAGTCTGGCCAGTTCAGTCTTCAGGTGGCCCTCACAGGCCTGGGCAGAGTGTAGCTTGGTAGTAGTCATCTCTAAGTCCTGTCTGAGGAGCTGTAGTCCTGAGCCACCTGTCCCCTGGGCTCCTAGACACTCCTCTAGAGACTGGATGACTTCTTCTTTAGCTTGAAGGGCCCTGGTCAGCTTGGACAGGTCATTACAGAACTGCTGCTTCTGCCCCTCCTTCTCCTCTGTCAGCACCTGCAGGGGGAGCAGAGTGAACCCACTGTCTATGAATTAGTCTATAACACAAAACCCACTGTCTATAAGCAGGTCTATGAATCAGTCTATAAGCCGGTCTATGAATCAGTCTATAACACCAATCCCACTGTCTATAAGCCAGTCTATGAATCAGTCTATAAGCCGGTCTATGAACCAGTCAACAACACAAAACCCACTGCCTATAAGCCAGTCTATGAATCAGTCTATAACACCAATCCCACTGTCTATAAGCCAGTCTATGAATCAGTCTATAACACAAAACCCACTGTCTATAAGCCAGTCTATGAATTAGTCTATAACACAAAACCCACTGTCTATAAGCCAGTCTATGAATCAGTCTATAACACAAAACCCACTGTCTATAAGCCAGTCTATAAGCAGGTCTATGAATCAGTCTATAAGCAGGTCTATGAATCAGTCTATAAGCCATGGTCTAATACCATGTTTTTTTCATTCACACCAATCTGCAGTGTCTTTGGTTTAGAACAACCGTGCATTTCACACCACTGTCTCACCTCGTCGTCTATTCCTGACCGTAACATCAACTCTGCCAATCACAGAGACCTGTACCTGGCTGGCACTGACTGTCTATTCCAAGAAAACGGTCCGTCTCCCAACAGGCACCGGGTTCTCCCTCTCCCTCCCTCCCTCTACGTTCCTACATGCTGTCCCCTCCTGGGCTCCCTCCCTCCCTCCCTCCCTCCCACTCTCCCTCCCTACCTCCTCCAGGTTCCTACATGCTGTGCCCTCCTGGGCTCTCCCCTCCCTCCCTCCCTCCCTCCCTCCAGGTTCCTACATGCTGTCCCCTCCTGGGTTCTCCCCTCAGCTGCTCCTGGAGGTGTCTGAGTCGTTCCAGCTCCAGTTCCTGAGAGTGCAGTGTATCCTGGGCCCTCTCTAACTGACCCTTCAGCCTCTGCAGATCTGCCTGCCCGGCACGCCCTACTCCTGCGTCCTGTAGCCACGCTGCTCCCTGGGACTGGAGGAGGAGGAGGTACAGCAGAGTTATCACATGACTGTGGAGCTCATTTCAGGATATTTTGAAAGTGGGAGGAAGGTCATTTTCCTATAAAGTCCTAAGGCTCTTTAATTCTAATGTCAACAGTCTTCAGTGTTCATATATGTAGAATAAAAGTAAAAATGTCTCGATGAGACAGGTGATGATAGAAGACTAGAGGGGAATCAGCATCAAGGTCACGATCCTGTAAATTGTGATATAAAACTATTTGTACAACACAACATATAGTAAATACGTAGTAAAGTCCCTGGTTGCTATAGTAACCTTCATATTAGTGAACTGCTCTGCCAGACTCTTCCTCTGGATCTCCAGCGAAGACACCTGCTTCTGGTACTGCGTCCTCTGGTTCTCCCACTCTGCTGACCGCTGACGGAACTCCTGATCAACACAACACGGAGGTCAGGGGTCAACACAACACAGAGGTCAGGGGTGAACAACACAACACAGAGGTCAGGGGTGAACAACACAACACGGAGGTCAGGGGTCAACACAACACAGAGGTCAGGGGTGAACACAACACGGAGGTCAGGGGTCAACACAACAGAGGTCAGGGGTGAACAACACAACACGGAGGTCAGGGGTCAACAACACAACACGGAGGTCAGGGGTGAACAACACAACACGGAGGTCAGGGGTGAACAACACAACACGGAGGTCAGGGGTCAACACAACACGGAGGTCAGGGGTGAACACAACACGGAGGTCAGGGGTCAAGACAACACAGAGGTCAGGGATGAACACAACACAGAGGTCAGGGATGAACACAACACGGAGGTCAGGGGTCAACACAACACAGAGGTCAGGGATGAACACACAGCTAGGGACCAGCAGAGGGCGCCAAAAGGCACATCCGGGGCAATACATTTACATTTTAGTCATTTAGCAGACGCTCTTATCCAGAGCGACTTACAGTAGTGAATGCATACATTTCATTTTCATGCATTTTTTTTTTTTTTTTTTTGTACTGGCCCCCCGTGGGAATCGAACCCACAACCCTGGCGTTGCACACACCATGCTGGCGTTGCAAACACCATGCTCTACCAACTGAGCCACAGGGAAGCTGTGATGTATCAACCACCTCAAAGTAGTGCTGATCTGGAATCAGGTCCTTCTTGTCCAATATAATGTTATTCATTAGGATCTAAAAAAAAGGTCAAACTGATGAGCACTCCTACTCTGACAAAATGTCTACATACTGTACGTCCCCAGGAGGTGTCCGGGAACACTGGTCCATAACTTCTGAGAGAAGAACCACACCGTACCTCTATCTTTTCATTGAGGCGGGTCACCTCTGTCCGGTCCTCCTGTCGGCTCTTGGCTCCTTCACGAGACTCCTTCAGCTGTTTACTCTGAAGCTTCTGGTAGCTGTGCTTCAGCTTAGACAACTGGAGGGAGGGAGGGAGGGAGGGAGGAAGGGGAGGGAGGGAGAGGAGGGAGGGAGGGACATGGGAATGGTGTGGCTTGATTCATGTAGCTCTCTGTACACATTAGACTAGACTGGGTTTCCCCTTTACTATGTAAGCACCTTGAGCATACGGAAAATGGCTATTATTGATGCTCTAATCTAGTGTAAAGACAGACGGACAGATACAGTGAGGGGAAAAAAGTATTTGATCCCCTGCTGATTTTGTATGTTTGCCCACTGACAAAGAAATGTTCAGTCTGTAATTTTAATGATGGTCGGTTTATTTGAACAGTGAGAGACAGAATAACAACAAAAAAATCCAGAAAAACGCATGTCAAAAATGTTATAAAATGATTTGCGTTTTAATGAGGGAAATATAGACAGACAGACAGACTGACAGACCGACACCGTCTTTGTGTTGCACTAAAGCGCTCACTAACGTACCTCATCTTTGACACGCTGCAGTTGTTCCTCATATTTAATGACCAGCTCTTGCTTCCCTGTCTGGACCTCATTTAGCTGCTTGCGGAGCAACCCCACCTGTGGGAAGATAAACAGGCAATAAGGGCAAGTGTCAAGAGAACCCGGTAGGTAGGCTGCATTCATAGCTACAAAACACACTTCAGGGAACAAACACTGTCATGCAGAAATGCATGTTAAATTAAAACAAACTTTTTTGGAGTCATAGAATTGTTCCAATGCTGTGTCTGATGTATCGGACCCATCTCTAGTGTAAGTTCTCACCGATAACATAACAGCCTTTGCAGTTCATTCCATTAGCGTGTTCCTTTTGGAAGGTTAGCATTCAAGCTCAGTTTTAGGCCCCGCATTTTTAGTTGATTGAGACTGATGGAAAGCTGAATGATAACATTACATGCAGCAGAAATGCTTGCCTCACACATAGGGTTGCAAAAAATCTGATAACTTTCCTCAAATTTGCAGGTTTTCCAGAAATCCTGGCTGAAGGATTCCAATGTATTTAAAAAAAAAAAAAAATGTTTTTGCTTATTCCTTCCTGATTCCAATAATCTTCTAACCAGGATTTCTAGAAAACTGGAGAATTTGGGGAAAGTTATTAAGAAAGTTTTGCAATCCTACTTCCACATTGCTTCTCAGACTAGTTCACCTGCATCAGCTCTTTCTCCACTACCACTTTCAACATCCGACAGCCAGTGTTCTGCAGGTCTAACAGTGAAACTATAGCCACTGTCACTTTGTACATCTTCCACAGGGTATAAAAGACAAGGAGTGAGACATCAGGAGTTAAAACAGAGATTATATATATATATATATATACTGCCTTCAGGAAGTGTTCACACCCCTTGACTTTTTTCCCCCACATTTTGTTGTGTTACATCCTGAATTTAAAATACATTAAATTGAGATGTTGTAACTGATCTACACACAATACCCAATAACGTCAAAGTGGGATTATGTTTTTTATATATATTTTTTTACAAAATAATAAAAAAATGCAACGCTGAAATGTCTTGAGTCAATAAGTATTCAACCCCTTTGTTATGTCAAACCTAAATAAGTTCAGGAGTAAAAATGTGCTTAACAAGTCACATAATAAGTTGTATGGACAATAATAGTCTTTGCCTAATTATTATTAAACCCAGGGTCTTACAAACCTCGGGGATTGGTCAAAGCTTAACTGATTGTTAGTTATTATCATTGGGATTGAAAATTCTCGTGACAGCTTGGTCCTTCGAAGCCGGATCTCAATATCTTTTTCTGTTGTTCCATGGAGACACCGAAACCGTGCACGGGCGGATGAAATATCCGTAGATTAAAGACCTGGCCCCTTGCTGAGGGTTCTTTACTCTGGGTGTTAGACGCTAAAATATCCTAAGGAGTTTATATCTGGTGACCTGTCTTTAGAATTTTGTGTGGAGAAAAATGTTTTAAAGGGAACCGAGTATTCTATGCAAATGGAAGATGGGAATTCGTTGTAAATTCAACAATGAAGAAGGGTCCGTAATGACCCTAGACATCTGTGGCCACTGCCAATTTAAACCAGCTAACGGTGAAACCTAAAACGTATACTAGGATCAAAAGACGTAGGCAGAAAAACGTAAAATTGGAAGGTGAAATATAATAATAGAATTATGAGAGAGAGGAGGTCAGAGACATGATTGTATTGATATAGATCGCCTGTCTAAATACGCCTAGAAAGGGATGGTCAGATCTTCCAGAGGTGCAACCTAGGTCTGATTATCCAGTGAAGGAGGGAAGCCTAATATAGCGGGGTGAGATATGAGATATTAACGAGTCAAAAAAAAATCACAAGGAACAACGGAAAAATGGGCTGCTAACTAGGACCTTACACACCCTGGGATATAGCTTATAGTTGTATACGTGTGAGACCTAATGTCCAATCGAAAGACACCTCTACAGATAAAAGTTTCAAGAAAGGAAAAGCACACACACACACATCGATTGTGAGAAGAGATACACAAAGAAGTAATTGAATTAGAGTTTAAAAAGCACACACATAGAAAGTTTTGAACGAGGATAAGAAGATAATTATTAGCGTGTGAGATAGATATATTGATCAGTCAAAAGTCATAAGGAATAACAAGAATAACAAAAAATAAGTAGAACTTGTGGTTTTATACATGTGAGACCTAAATAATATATCAGGATTCATACAAATAATGATTCTAAAAACACAATCTTATGGAACAATCCTTGAATAACTATTCAGAATTCACATGGAAAACTAAAGGCATAGAAACCGTAAATTACTTTGTAATAGGAAATAAATATATTTCCATTACAGAATTAAAAATACATTTTGGACTGACCAATGTAGATATTTTCAAATATATTTTTATTTAACTAGGCAAGCCAGTAAAGAACACATTCTTATTTACAATGACGGCCTACCCCCCGGCCAAACCCGGACGACGCTGGGCCAGTTGTGCGACGCCCTATGGGACTCCCAATCACGGCCGGTTGTGATACAGCCTGGAATCAAACCAGGGTCTGCAGTGATGCCTCTAGCACTGAGATGCAGTGCCTTAGGCCGCTGCGCCACTCGGGAGACCCAAAATGCATGCAACTTAAACGCTTCATATCACATGATGTATATTTGAAATCTTTTAGACATCAGAGCAACCTTGAGGGAATCCTATTTTAGTCAGAAAATGATGTTCATATTATAAGGAAGATGTACAAAACCTTGCAAAGAGCTTATCCAACTGACAACCTCTTAAAAAATATATATAAACTATTGGAACCAAGATTGATATTGAGGGAAGGTGGAGGGAATGATGGAACATAACTAATGAAATTACAGTTATCAAAAATGTACACTTAATCCAATATAAACTAATGTAAGTCTTGAGACAATTGAGCCACAGATTGTGTATGTGTGCCATTCAGAGGGTGAATGGGAAAGACAAAAGATTTAAGTGCCTTTGAACGGGGTATGGTAGTAGGTGCCAGGCGCAACGGTTTGTGTCAAGAACTGCAACATTGCTGGGTTTTTCATGCTCAACAGTTTCCCGTGTGTATCAAGAATGGTCCACCACCCAAAGGACATCCAGCCAACTTGACACAACTGTGGAAAGCATTGGAGTCAACATGGGCCAGCATTCCTGTGGAACGCTTTCGATATCTTGTAAAGTCCACGACCCAACGAATTGAGGCTGTTTTGAGGGCAAAAGGGGGGTGCAACTAAATATTAGGAAGGTGTTCCTAATGTTTAGTAAACTCAGTGTATTATACAAGAGACCAAATTCACAAATTCAACAGCACAACGGTAGAGTCATGTCTTTAGTGTAAAACTAACAATGACTCAATAGTCCATGCCTTCTGGGAACGCTATAATGTCCAAAAGTTACTGGCGGATTTAGAAAATTGGCTGTCAGAAGTATTACAATGTAAATTCACTTTGAATCCGTCTGTTTGAATATTTATCAAGACATGGCCTATGAGGGTGCAGTGAGATACCCGATGGGTTGGGCAATACTTTTCTTGCCAATCCTCTTGAAAAAAGGTATACTTAAAACTGGAAATGAACCAATCCTCCATTGTTAACAAAATGGAAAGGTCAAATGCTTTATTATCTTACAATTGAAAGTGCGTGGGCGACAGAGAGAAACAAGATGGTGCAGTTTGTGGCAATGTGGCGAAGAGTGATGCGGCGCTGGAGATGGGGGTGTGAGCAGGGGGAGTCTGGGGATGGGTGATGCCTTTGTATAATGTTGTTTGTATGTGTTTTGTATTGTTTGAACATAAATACAATCGTACAATAACAACAACAATATATCTATGCACAACTGTACCTCTGAGTTCCTTTGGTCTATGAGGTTTCTGGCTGAGAGGAGCTCCTCTTCTCCGCTGTGCAGACGCAGCTCCATGGCATGGATCTCTGCCTCCCACTCCGTCCTCTTATGGTTCACCATGATGTCTATCTGTCTCATCAGCTCCTGCAGCTCGGGCTCACAGGACGTCAGGACAGAGCTGGAAGGGTGGAGCAGGACAACATTTATTTTCTGAAATGCTGAGGTCTTTAAAAAAATATATATATGTATATATATATATCTTCAATGCATAGAACTAAAGGTAGCTGCTCTGCTCTCACCTCACGTCATGGTCTTGCAGAGATCCTAAAAAGGCATCCATCTCGAGTAATTGGCTTCTTATCGGCATCCACTTAGCTACATGGTCTCTGTAAATAAAACAATGAATGTATGACTCATGATTAGGACTGGAAAGCTACTTTGAAATTCACTAACATAAGCGAAAGTTAGATAGCTAACAGTTAGCTAGTAAGCAGTACATCATCGGTACTGTCTGCAGAGTGTTTTGATCATGCCAGATTGTATCTACATTTATTGACTGTCAGCTAGCTAGCTTGCCAGACAATGCAGTTTTTTATTTGTACTAGTTAACGTTAGCTAGCTAAGTAATCAAGGACAGGACAACATTACATTCGCTTGTTAGCTACTAACGAGCTAGCGACTTGGTTAGCTAGCTATAACGGTTGATGACAAAGCTAGTAGAGACACTTAACTAGCTATGAATTTAACGTGTGTGCGTAGTCAAACATCCATGTAAATAAGATATTAGATGAATTTGCTGAAACGTACACGTGAACAATGAGATAATCAACATTATACTCACGGGAATAGCAAGGCCTCGTAACGTTAACAGCTAGTTAGCTAACAACTGTTGTGTTTACAGTTCGTTTCCCCGCAGTGCATTCTGGGATATAACAACTTTTTCTTCCTAGCCGAAATAGCTAACATTTTTCCACCAAATAAAAGTCCCCCCTTTACCAATAATTACGTTAGCTAGCTATCTCTGGTAGGCAAGTTAGCTAGCTACAGTAGCTAGCTACGGATACGTTACGGTTAGCTTTTACATGCTAGCATAGCTACAACTCACAACTTGGCTAGCTAGTTAGCTGTAGCCAGCATAGCTACAACTCACAACTTGGCTAGTTAGCTAGCAACAGTTAGCTAGCTACAGTTAGCTAGCCAAGTTGTGAGTTGTAGCTATGCTGGCTACAGCTAGCTAGCTAGCTAGCCAAGTTGTGAGTTGTAGCTATGCTGGCATGTAAAAGCTAACCGTAACGTATGTGATAACGTTAGCTAAGTTAGCTAGCTAGCCAGCAAAGGAAGGCGCAAACGTTGCGGTATAACACATTAGTCCGTCCTCAAACAAGCAATGAAACGTGTAATTTGCTAATTACCCGGCGTATTAGAAAAACGCTTTATATACTCAGAATTGTGAGTTTAGAAGAATAGTTTGTTGTGTTGTAGTGATTTATAACGTAAAATGTCACCTGCCAGTGCACGTGGCTCGTTGGTCTAGGGGTATGATTCTCGCTTCGGGTGCGAGAGGTCCCGGGTTCAAATCCCGGACGAGCCCTGCTTTTTTTACTTTGATGTTTGCTAAATCGAAATGACGTTAACTATGCGTTAGCCGTGACATCTGCAGATGTTGTTTAATAATGCCATATGTGGTATCCAATCGGTCTTAAAAATGACGGTATTTGCTATCTATATGTTGTAAAAATGTTCTAACTGTTATATCGTGGCTCGTTGGTCTAGGGGTATGATTCTCGCTTTGGGTGCGAGAGGTCCCGGGTTCAAATCCCGGACGAGCCCTGCTTTTTCAGTCCCGATACGACATAAATCGCGTTCATCTCAAACGATATAATGACTGTATCGGAATATTTTTAACCACAGAGAGAAGAACTGCAAAACAAAATAAACAAGCTGGGACACAATCATTATCAGCCCAATTTCTGCTGCAGATAGAGAAAGAGGTATTTGGATTTAGGCTTACATTATTTTTGCTTTTATGTTTGACAGTAATTTTTTATTTTTTTATTTCACCTTTATTTAACCAGGTAGTCCAGTTGAGAACAAGTTCTCATTTACAACTGCCACTTGGCCAAGATAAAGCAAAGCAGTGCGACACAAACAACACAGAGTTACACATGGCATAAACAAACGTACAGTCAATAACACAATAAAAAAATCTATATACAGTGTGTGTAAATGTAGTAAGATTAGGGAGTTAAGGCAATAAATAGGCCATAGTGGCGAAAATCTCTCTCTTTCAATTGAAATGGTCTTTATTGGAATGGGAAACATATGTTTACATTCCCCAAAGCAAGACAAATAAACAATTTTGTTAAAAAGTGAGAAGACAAAACAAAAACAACAAAATTCTATTAGAATTTAACAGTAAATATTGCACTGAAAAAGGTTTCCCTCCCCCTCCACCACCCACTGTCAGGCAACCTAAACAAAGGGAGTGAGCTCCCAGCCAGTCAGACAGCTTAGAGCCCAGTCACCCCTCCTCCCCTCCAGGCTGCTAGTAAACCTTCACACAGGCAGGCAGGCAGGCAGGCCGGCAGGCCATCCCCTGGCTGCCACAGCTGCTGTGCCGGTTGGGCCTGCCCTTAGAAAAGAGACAACCCAAAACTGCCCCCTACAACACACAGACACTCTGAAAAGGAGGTAGACAGTAGAGTCTGTCTTTCTGTTTCTATCTCTCTATCGTATAACAACTACAGGACCATCACTTTTAACTTCCTGGAATATTCCTCCATATTTACTGTAAGTATATTTTATTTTAAAAGTAACCTTTTTTTATTGATTTAGAAGTTTAATCTTAGCGTGATGTTCATTTTGAACAGAAATGGTCATGATATGTTTTTTTGTAACAATTAATTAGCTAATTAAATTTTGAAGATTAAACCTTTAAAACTTATTAGCGAGAACTTGTAAATAACTAACGTTTTATGTGACAGTGACAACCTCTTAAACCAGTTAACCTAAAAGTTTTTGTGACTGTTTATGGACATACAACACTTTTCATTTATGTCACTCATTTTGTATATCTCTGCATGTAAAGGATTAAATGACTGGTTCAGCTGTATTGGAATATTTTTTAACCACAGAGAGAAGAACAGAGAAGAACTGCAAAACAAAATAAACAAGCTGGGACACAATAATCATTAGCCCAATTTCTGCTGGCCCAGCAGTACCTCCATCTCCCCAGTGACTCCTCTTCCTCTTACACAAACAGACAGACAGGTAATCTGGCTTCTCCCCACCTAGTTTAATGCCTGCCTAGTTAGGTGTACAGTATCTAGTTAGGTGTCCAGTATCTAGTTAGATTTCCAGTGTCTCGTGGTCTAGCCCTATTACCCAGTGCTCCAGTCTCTGCAGCCTATACCCAGGCCCCTCCAGACCAGGCTTTCTCAGGTCCAGGTATCCTTGTCAGGCCTACTGCCCAGTCACCTCCAGACTAGCCTTCGTAGCCTCCACTCCTCCAGCCAGGTAGGCCTGCCAGCCCAGTTCTACAGTCTTTCTGCACCACCCAGGCTCTTCCAGTCCAGGTCCAGCTATCGCTGTCCAGCCCGGGCCATGGTTCTGTGTGAGGACATGGAGTGTGGGGTGTGTTATCAGCCCTACTCTCGTCAGGACCGGATCCCCCGGGTGCTCCACTGTAGACACACCTTCTGTGCCACCTGCTTAGAGACCATGTCCCAGCCCAAGAGTGACATGATCACCGTGTGCTGCCCGCTGTGCCGCCAGACCACTTGTGTAGGGCGCGGCCTCAGCCTTCAGGAGGCGCTGTGGGTCAACTCACGCCTCTGGGACTACATACCTGAGAGCAAAGAAGAGGAGGAGGAGGAGGTGAAGGAAGAAGAGGAGGAGGGGGTGAAGGAAGAAGAAGAGCAGGAGGAGGAAGAGGAGGAGGAGAGAGTGGAGGCTAACAGACAGACGCAGGCCTCATCACAGGCAGAATGGTGAGCCTTCTTCACTTGACCCACATGAAAAAATACAACAGTTTACTATAGAATACTACAGTGCTTACTATAGAATACTACAGTGCTTACTATAGAATACTACAGTACTTACTATAAAATACTACAGTTTACTATAGAATACTACAGTACTTACTATAGAATACTACAGTACTTACTATAGAATACTACAGTACTTACTATAGAATACTACAGTTTATTATAGAATACTACAGTTTACTATAGAATACTACAGTACTTACTATAGAATACTACAGTACTTACTATAGAATACTACAGTTTATTATAGAATACTACAGTTTACTATAGAATACTACAGTACTTACTATAGAATACTACAGTACTTACTATAGAATACTACAGTTTATTATAGAATACTACAGTTTACTATAGAATACTACAGTACTTACTATAGAATACTACAGTACTTACTATAGAATACTACAGTACTTACTATAGAATACTACAGTGCTTACTATAGAATACTACAGTGCTTACTATAGAATACTACAGTACTTACTATAGAATACTACAGTACTTACTATAGAATAATACAGTACTTACTATAGAATACTACAGTGCTTACTATAGAATACTACAGTACTTACTATAGAATACTACAGTGCTTACTATAGAATACTACAGTACTTACTATAGAATATTACAGTACTTACTATAGAATACTACAGTGCTTACTATAGAATACTACAGTACTTACTATAGAATAATACAGTGCTTACTATAGAATACTACAGTACTTACTATAGAATACTACAGTACTTACTATAGAATACTACAGTGCTTACTATAGAATACTACAGTACTTACTATAGAATACCACAGTACTTACTATAGAATAATACAGTGCTTACTATAGGATACTACAGTGCTTACTATAGAATACTACAGTACTTACTATAGAATACTACAGTACTTACTATAGAATACTACAGTTTACTATAGAATACTACAGTTTACTATAGAATACTACAGTTTACCATAGAATACTACAGTACTTACTATAGAATACTACAGTACTAAATATAGAATACTATAGTTTACTATAGAATACTACAGTTTACTATAGAATACTACAGTACTTACTATAGAATACTACAGTTTACTATAGAATACTACAGTTTACAATAGAATACTACAGTACTTACTATAGGATACTATAGTTTACTATAGAATACTACAGTTTATTATAGAATACTACAGTACTTACTATAGAATACTACAGTACTAAATATAGAATACTATAGTTTACTATAGAATAATACAGTTTACTATAGAATACTACAGTACTTACTATAGGATACTATAGTTTACTATAGAATACTACAGTTTATTATAGAATACTAAAGTACTTACTATAGAATACTACAGTATTAAATATAGAATACTATAGTTTACTATACCATACTATAGTTTACTATAGAATACTATAGTTTACTATAGAATACTACAGTACTTACTATAGAATACTACAGTACTTACTATAGGATACTATAGTTTACTATAGAATACTACAGTTTACTATAGAATACTATAGTTTACTATAGAATACTATAGTTTACTATAGAATACTACAGTTCTTACTATAGAATACCACAGTTTACTATAGAATACTACAGTACTTACTATAGAATACCACAGTTTACTATAGAATACTACAGTTTACTATAGAAGACAACAGTACTTACTATAGAATACTACAGTTTATTATAGAATACTACAATGCTTACCATAGAATACTACAGTACTTACTATAGAATACTACAGTTTACTATAGAATACCACAGAATTTACTATATAATTCTGTAGTAAACTAGTGAACTGTAGATTAGTATTATCCTCAAAAACATAAACGCTCACACACACACACACACACACACACACACACACACACACACACACACACACACACACACACACACACACACACACACACACACACACACACACACACACACACACACACACACACACACACACACACACACACACCTCTGTTCACTTAAATCTTGAAATTCCTCTGTCTTAGCCTCCGTACCAATATGCCCCTATCCTCAGTGTCATAATAGAGGAGTCTGGATATTTAGAAACACATTTGTTTAGCCCATAGATGGTGACCAGTATCTAGGCTGCAAACAGTACCGTGATGACACAATAATAGACACTGCATAACAATAATACTGCTTCAACCACAAACAATGTCCTAACGGCAAATACCTAACATGACTACACTTCCTTCACTGTCTTTGGCCTGTTCCTGTTACTCACCAAATCTCTCTCTCTCTCTCTCTCTCTCTCTCTCTCTCTCTCTCTCTCTCTCTCTCTCTCTCAGCCCTACGTCGAAGCGCTCTAGAAAAATGCTGAAATTTCCGGCCTTCCTCAGGAAATTCAGTCTGACAAAACCACAGCATCAAGAGAGGATTGTGCCTAGTTGTGCCAACGTGTAAGTAATCCTCACCTTGTGTTGGATCATCTGCTTTATCGTTAGATTCCGCATCCCAAATGGCACCCTATTCCTTATGTAACGAACTACTTTAGACCAGGAGCTCTGGTCTACAGATGTAGGATCTTGATTTGATCACCCTTTTGTTGCTGATAATTTTCCTGCACTGCAGGAAATGTAAACTTTTCGTCTATTCAAGCTTTAAAAAGGCTTCTAAAGTTTGTAATTTACACTTTAAAATGTCAGACTTGATTTGCACCAAACAAAAAAATGTATCAACTCCTACAAAAAAATATCCATTAATTTTCAATTCACAAAATAATTCACCTTTCCTGTTGCTGCATGATTATTTTCCTAGCAAACTAGCTCAAATTAAAATCTGTATATGGAAGGCCAGCTGATGTTGCGTACTATAGTACAAAACATTTCAACATCCACACATAAATCCTACTAACTCCCCTCTGTGATCAAAACATGTTGAGATATCCTAAACGTGATTTAGAAGGAATTTCTCCTATATAATCAAGGTAGAGCAATTTCTATACTTATCTTCTGTTCCAGCCATATTAACCTTGTGTTTATTACATTTATGATGATTGAAAGCAAAAGTGAAACTATGACATTTTGAATATATTAATTTGAGCTTCACTTGGAATATTAATTTATTTGTGAGCATGGCTATGTGCACTAATGTTATGTATTTTGATGTTTCCCCAACAGGGAGATGAAATCCTGGCGCAGGCTTCCAGCTGCTGACACTTTTTAGGTCTCTCACGCGCTGGACGCAGGGAGATATACGTGTACTGTATCAACAGTGGAGTGTTTACACTTCCTCTCTGATATAATCATTTGCATCTTTTGAACAATGAGGTGTAGATTACCAGTTGACGACCCCCCCCCCCCCCCCCCTCCCCACAGTCAACAGGCAACACTGTTAAGAACAGCTCAGAGACAGTTGGTCACTATCCAATATGGCACCCTAGTCCCTATAGGTCTCTGGTTAAAAGTAATGCACTATATAGGGAATAGGGTGGCATTTAGGACATACGTTTTTTGGAGAACCCAGTATGCGTCCATGTGTGTCTGACTGTGACAAGACAGCCTTTATTGTTGAGAAACAGTGAAACTGCCCCAGTGGTCCTGTCTTCTTCTCCATTGGTTACTCTAGTCTTAATTCCCCACAGCTGGTGCAGTGGGATTTGGTTCAGCTGTCTCTAGGACAGACGTCCCAATGGAAACCAGGGTACCCCCTCCAACCACTCCCTCCTGCTGGCCCCCCTCCCCCCCCTCTCTTAACAGATGGCCTCCTGAGGATGACCCCCCCCCCTCCTCCTCCTCCTCCTTCCCAAGTGTCTGCAAACAGAGCGTTTAATTTATTATCAGCTTTTGCATTCACAACAATTTTTTTTATATATATTATCTTTAATAAAAAAATAAAATCTATTTGAAAATATGAAAGTTTATGTGTTGTTCTGTGTTCATGGGGTTCAGAAGTAATTTGACCTTTACACTGTGGTTAATCAGTGGTCCTTCAGTTGATAATGAGTTTAGTTTCACCATGTGGTTTTATTCAGATGGTCTGAGCACAGTCATCTGCATAGTTTCCTACACAACATGCATCCCCGGGCCATCCCAGAGCCTTTCGTTTAAATCCCCTCATAATAAGACGCAACATTCGTGCTGCAGTAACTTGTGTGTTTTGTTTTGAATGTTACAGTCACTCAGTAAAAGACATATAACCTTACCACAATGAACCAATTTATATCCTCACCCTCTATCAGAAACTCTCTGAACAGATGGTCGGTAGTTACGTTCGCAATGGAAATATGGTGCAGTTGAATAGTGTCAACTCAGCTGTGAGTACAATAGAGGGAGAGTATTCACAATTATAAACTGTGTGGGTCAAGCCCTGAATGCTGATTGGCTGACAGCCATGGTATATCAGACCGTATACCACGGCTATGACAAAACATTTTATTTTTACTGCTCTAATTACATTGGTAACCAGTTTATAATAGCAATAAGGCACCTCGGGGGGGTTTGTGGTATATGGCCAATATACCAGGGCTAAGGGCAGTGTCCAGGCACTCCACGTTGCGTCGTGCTTAAAACATCCCTTAGCCGTGGTATATTGGCGATATACCACACCTCCTCGGGCCTTATTGCTTAATTAGGCAACTCCTAGTCAGCGTTCCAAATGCCTCCCTATAACCCAATATAGTGCACTACTTTTGACTGTAGCCCTATGGGCCATGGTCTTCAGTAGCGCACTAAGGGGCCGATTCCGACCCGGGTTAAGGGCAAGTATATGGAACGTAGCTCTTTTCTCTCTATGCGTATTCTGACCTTGAACTTAAGCATGAGAATAGAATGCTATTGACCTGCTATTCGGTTTGGGGGGAGTGGAGATTAAATAAATGAAGGCGTGGAGGAGGTGTGTCTACAGATACACCGTATTAATGAAGGCGTGGAGGAGGCGTGTCTATAGATACACTGTATTAATGAAGGCGTGGAGGAGGTGTGTCTACAGATACACTGTATTAATGAAGGTGTGGAGGAGGCGTGTCTACAGATACACTGTATTAATGAAGGTGTGGAGGAGGTGTGTCTACAGATACACCGTATTAATGAAGGCGTGGAGGAGGTGTGTCTATAGATACACTGTATTAATGAAGGCGTGGAGGAGGCGTGTCTATAGATACACTGTATTAATGAAGGCGTGGAGGAGGTGTGTCTATAGATACACTGTATTAATGAAGGTGTGGAGGAGGCGTGTCTACAGATACACCGTATTAATGAAGGCGTGGAGGAGGCGTGTCTACAGATACACTGTATTAATGAAGGTGTGGAGGAGGCGTGTCTATAGATACACTGTATTAATGAAGGCGTGGAGGAGGTGTGTCTATAGATACACTGTATTAATGAAGGCGTGGAGGAGGCGTGTCTACAGATACACTGTATTAATGAAGGTGTGGAGGAGGCGTGTCTACAGATACACCGTATTAATGAAGGTGTGGAGGAGGCGTGTCTACAGATACACTGTATTAATGAAGGTGTGGAGGAGGTGTGTCTACATATCATTAATACGGTGTATCTGTAGACACAAGGCTTGTGTAGGAAAGGCTTGTGTAGGAAAGGCTTGTGTAGGAAAGGCTTGTGTAGGAAAGGCTTGTGTAGGAAAGGCTTGTGTAGGAAAGGCTTGTGTAGGAAAGGCTTGTGTAGGAAAGGCTTGTGTAGGAAAGGCTTGTGTAGGAAAGGCTTGTGTAGGAAAGGCTTGTGTAGGAAAGGCTTGTGTAGGAAAGGTATCAATATCTAAATTAGAATCGGGCCCTAAGTAGGGAAAAAGTTGGATGTAATGAGACACAGCCCTATTGTTCTGAAACAGGTACTAGTGGTTACTTCTCCATGGGGGCAATCATAGAAGTATAATCTGAGAGTGTACCCATGAGGTTACCGGTCATATTACCAGGGTTAGAGCTTCCAAGCCTGTTCTATTCATTGTATTTCTATGCTCCTATAGTTGTGAAAGAGGTACTAGAATAGCGACTACTTCCCTCACCTAGTTTCTCCTTTCCACATCATCGACCCATGACACATACCGGTATACCACTTAATAAAGGACTGGGAAAACAAGTGGGAGATTTGTCAATGCTAAAATACTGTCTTACTCTGAGGGCTGTACGACAGAACGATAACAGAAAACACTCACTCAGCTATGGAAGTTAATTTTATGCCTTCTTTTCTTTATATTGAGCATCTGTGATGATTTCAACGTTTTATGAGTCCAGAACATAGGATCATCATCCCTGTTTTGTAGATCAAATCAAAGTTTATTGGTCGCGTAACACAGATTTGCAGGTGTTACAGCAGGTGCAGCGAAATGCTTATGTTACTAGCGAAGATGGGCTTTCTCTCGTTGGCTATATATGCCTCGTGCATATTTACCAGTGTTACTCGTTTTGTTTTTGTATGCGGGAGCCACTTTGGGTTGTGACAATCATTCAGTGGGCCTCACAGATCTTCAAATTTGTAGTAGTTTTCCTTCCAATATTATTAATTTGAGAGCAAATTCAGAGCAACAGAGCACATGCAATTGATTTGATGTACAGCACATCACAAATATATACATACACACCTCAAATCGGCTACATCGCATTAAATAAGACCCCGTATTAAGGGTTACCTCATGAGTTGGATGAGCGAAATATAATTCATTCTAAATGTTTAGTTTGTTGTTGCTATCCTTGTGAGGCAATCCAGGTGCATTAGTCAGTCTGTTTCTCTGTTTTTGTTTCACAATGTTCATTGTTGTGCTCCCGAGTGGCACAGCGGTCTAAGGCACTGCATCGCAGTGCTAGAGGTGTCACTACACACCCTAGTTTAACCCCAGGCTGTATCACAACCGGCCTTGATCGGGAGTCCCATAGGGAGCTTGAACAATTAGCCCAGTGTTGTCTGGGTTAGGGGAAGGTTTGGTCAGGGTAGGCCGTCATTTTAAATAAGAATTTGTTCTTAATTTACTTACCTGGTTAAAAAAAAGATAATGTTTCTTCACATGAATAAGTGCTGACAAAAAAATGATGTCACCTTTTGCGCACACTGCTCCAGAAATGGGTAACACCTGATCTTAGTTCACCTTGCAATGTATCGTTTGTCCGCAGCTCCACTATCTCACTCTCAGAGGTGACACTGGCACATGAAAGGGGTTCTCAATGAAGTTGAAAAACTCTTTGTACTCCATGATATCCTTGAATCTTGACTCAAAAACTCCAACTTCAACTCTTCCAACACACACACACACACACAAATGCATCACAGTTAAAATGTTGCAGTATGTCTGGGTTGTATGTGGTGAGTGCTCTGAGTTTTAGTAAATTAACAAACTGTCTGTCAGGTATGAACAGAGTGTGGATTTTATTTTGAAGCTATTTTAAAGCATTGAATTGAAATTGTATCGTTGTTATTGTATCACTGCGAGCCGGAATTTAAGGACTTGCGGACCGCATACAGCCTGCGGGCCGCGCGATGAGTACCACCGACATACACTGTATGGACCTACACACTTAAATACACAGACAAACACTCTTAAGCCGTCACACAATTAACATGGCCTTTATACTGGCACTGTGAAAGGCTGTTGCAGTTATATTGAGGACAAACGAGCTGAAAGACAGAGGTCAGTTTACTTTTAGACATATGCTGATATTGGTGAACTAGAGAACCAACAAATAGGCCAAATGCTTACTCAGTGTTGACTTACTGTGGTAGCAGGATTAATTTCTTGTCATTCTGGTTTGGAGGTGAACAGGCTGTGGCAGGTTATGCCTCAGCTAATCTCATCTCAAATCTCAAACATCCAGAGAAAACTACCCTGATTGATTTGATATTGACAAATGTTCCACATAAATATTCTGCGGTTGGTGTTTTTTGTAATGATTTAAGTGACCATTGTGCTGTTGTTGCTGTTAAAAATACTAAGGTTCCTAAGACAAACCCACGCTTTATTCGTAAGAGAAATGTTCATAGTTTTAATGAGCAGTCTTTCTTTCATGATTTGTTTAATTTTGACTGGAGCAAGATTGATCTTATTCCTGATGTGGAAACTGCCTGGAAATTCTTTCATGATGTTTTTTCTCCAAATAGTAAACAAACATGCCCCATTCCACAGGTTCAGAGTTAATGGGAGGGATAATCCATGGTTTTCTCTAAATAGTAAACAAACATGCCCCATTCCACAGGTTCAGAGTTAAAGGGAGGGATGCCCCATTCCACAGGTTCAGGGTTGAAGGGAGGGATATTCCATGGTTTTCTTCTGAGCTGTCTTGTATTATTCACGACCGTAATCTAGCCTGGGCAAAAGCAAGGAAATCGTGTTCTGATGCTGATTGGCTTGTTTTTATACAGCTACAAAACAAGTGTTCTTCTCTTCTCAGGAAGACCAAGTCTGAATATTTTATGTCTGTTACCACTGATAACCTGAATGACCCTAGAAAGTTTTGGAAGGCTATTAAGTCTATGTTTGGTAACAGTAATGTTAATGAAATCCTTAGATCAGAGAAAGCCTGCAGGTCCTGATCATTTGCATCCCTGCTTTTTAAATCTGGTAGCTGATTTCATAGCTGAACCACTTACATATCTGTTCAATCTAACCCTGAAATGCAATGAAATTCCAAAGATCTGGAAATCAGCACTTTTAAAAGGGGGAGATCCAACTCTATTAAATAATTATAGTCCAATCTCAAAGCTGTCACCCCTGGCGAAAATACTTGAAACCATTGTTAGTGAACAGCTAAAAGAGTTTTTACATACTAACTCTATTTTATCAATGTACCAGTCAGGCTTCAGGAAGAAGCATAGCACAATTACAGCAGCCATGAAGGTTTTAAATTATATCACTGAAGCCCTTGACAAAAAACAGCACTGTGTCTCACTTTGTATTGATCTCTCTAAGGCTTTTGATCCAGTTGATCATGTTATACTGAGGCAGAGATTGTTGAGTGTAGGTCTTTCAGAGCATGCAGTTGTATGGTTTGCTAACTATCTGTCTGATCGAACTCAGTGCATTCAATGTGATGGGCTCATGTCTGTTAAATTGTCTGTCTGTAATGGTGTGCCCCAGGGCTCTGTACTTGGTCCCCTCTTATTCACTATTTATATAAATAATTTAGACAACAATGTGCAAAATGCTCAACTTCACTTTCATGCTGATGATACTGTTATTTATTGTTGTGCCTCGTCTCTCACAAAAGCTTTCCAGAACATGAAAACTGCTTTTTATACTGTTCAACAATTGAAGCTTTTCTTCAATGTTGACAAAACTAATCTAAAGCAAGAAATAGACATCTGAACCTTTCACCTATTACTACCTGTCAGGGCAAAGAGATTGAGACCTCATATAAATATCTTGGAATTTTAATTGAGGACAGCCTCTCTTTTAAATTGCATATTCAACAACTTACAAAAGAATTGAAGCTGAAATTGGGATTTTATTTTAGGAATAAGGCCTGTTTTTCTTTTGAACCCAGAAGGAGGCTAGTATCAGCTACATTTATGCCTTTACTAGACTATGGGGATATTTTATATATGAATGCTTCCGCTCAGTGTTTGAGATCAATTGACACCCTTTACCATGGAGCATTGAGATGTATTTTAAACTGCACAAACCTTACGCACCACTGCACTTTATATACCAGGGTTGGCTGGCCTTCTCTAGTCACTCGTAGACTCAGTCACTGGTGCACTTTTATTTATAAAGCCATTTGGGGTTTACTACCATTTTATTTGGGCATTTTTATTGTTCAGAAATGTGGAGGGTACTCTCTTCGTTCTCAGGACTTTATCCTGCTAACTGTTCCAAATGTCCGAACTGAATTTGGTAAAAGGGCTTTTATGTACTCTGCGCCATTGTCTTGGAACGCCTTACAAAATACTTTAAACTGGAAGAACTTGTCCCGATTGGTGTTTTTGAGGCTGATTCCCTGACCTGTCATTGTTTTTAATTAGCTGTTTTATGATTTTGTTATACTCTTGTGAATTCAGTTTTTTTTTACTAGGTTATCTGTAGTTGTTGATGTTGTCTGTCTGTAATTGTGTAATGACTTGGTGCTGCCTATCTTCACCAGGACACTCTTGAAAAAGAGATTTCAAATCTCAATCAACCCTTCCGGGTTAAATAAATAAAAATAAATAAAATCCACCAGCCATCTCGCTCTGAGCCTGGGGACGAGGTCATGTATCACCTGGTTCACGTCTCACCTGGTTCACGTCTCACCTGGTTCACGTCTCACCTGGTTCTATCAGCATATGTATGGCTGGGCAGGAATAACATTACAGATTCAACAGAGGCCATCAGTAATGCTTCAATGACATGGCGCTGGTAGGTTATAGCTCACCAGATAGATACCATGACTAGACAGGTAGGTTATAGCTCACCTGACAGATACCATGACTAGACAGGTAGGTTATAGTTCACCAGATAGATACCATGACTAGACAGGTAGGTTATAGTTCACCAGACAGGTACCATGACTAGACAGGTAGGTTATAGTTCACCAGACAGGTACCATGACTAGACAGGTAGGTTATAGTTCACCAGATAGATACCATGACTAGACAGGTAGGTTATAGTTCACCAGACAGGTACCATGACTAGACAGGTAGGTTATAGCTCACCAGATAGATACCATGGCTAGACAGGTAGGTTATAGTTCACCAGACAGGTACCATGACTAGACAGGTAGGTTATAGTTCACCAGACAGGTACCATGACTAGACAGGTAGGTTATAGTTCACCAGACAGGTACCATGACTAGACAGGTAGGTTATAGTTCACCAGATAGATACCATGACTAGACAGGTAGGTTATAGTTCACCAGACAGGTACCATGACTAGACAGGTAGGTTATAGCTCACCAGATAGATACCATGACTAGACAGGTAGGTTACTGTGGTCAATCAACACAGAGTGTTACAGTGTCACAACTTGCAGACTTGTTTACATGCTGCTGTGCGTTTTGTTGCCGATCTTACTTTGCTACCTGACTACTTCTCGGTTTTTACTTTTTCATTACCGTATATTTTTAGTTTTTTCCCTCACTCAACTTTTTTTATTCAACTTTTTCACCCCGGAGGTTTTATCTGGACATGGTTCGTCAGGACTTCAAACAGCCGAAGCTAAGTAACATTAACATGATGCCTTCTAATTGCAGTCGTTGTACTCATAATATACAGGAGAACGATCGCCTTACGGCGAGGATAGCTGTGCTGCAAGCCCAGCTTCAGACGCAATCGTTAGGCAAGGGTCATTTCAGTGTAGGAAAGGATGAAACAGCGTCTGTGCCACCAGTAAGTACAGATATTAACGTTAGAATAAACCCCCTCGCACGGTCCCCGCAGCCGGACAACTTTCTCATGGCTTCTGGAGGGAAACGCTGTAGGAATTCTCAACCGGTGTCGCTTATTCAGCCGACAGAAACTTTCAACCGGTTCTCCCCATTAAGCGAGTCGGAGTCGGAGGCCGAGACTTCTCTGGTCTCTGCTCCTCCCGTTGTGGGGTCTGAGACGCCGAAGGCTCCCACCATTAGCTCTGACACATTGAAAACCCTAGTCATTGGTGACTCCATTACCTGCAGTATTAGACTAAAAACAAATCATCCAGTGATCATACACTGTTCACCAGGGGGCATTGCTACCGATGTTAAGGCTAATCTGAAGATGGTGCTGGCTAAAGCTAAAACTGGCGAGTGTAGAGAGTATAGAGATATTGTTATCCACGTCGGCACCAACGATGTTAGGATGAAACAGTCAGAGGTCACCAAGCGCAACATAGCTTCAGCGTGTAAATCAGCTAGAAAGATGTGTCGGCATCGATTAATTGTCTCTGGCCCCCTCCCAGTTAGGGGGAGTGATGAGCTCTACAGCAGTCTCACAACTCAATCGCTGGTTGAAAACTGTTTTCTGCCCCTCCCAAAAGATAGAATTTGTAGATAATTGGCCCTCTTTCTGGGACTCACCCACAAACAGGACCAAGCCTGGCCTGTTGAGGAGTGACGGACTCCATCCTAGCTGGAGGGGTGCTCTCATCTTATCTACGAACATAGACAGGGCTCTAACTCCCTTAGCTCCACAATGAAATAGTGTGCAGGCCAGGCAGCAGGCTGTTAACCAGCCTGCCAGCTTAGTGGAGTCTGCCACTAGCACAGTCAGTGTAGTCAGCTCAGCTATCCCCATTGAGACCGTGTCTGTGCCTCGATCTAGGTTGGGCAAAATTAAAGATGGCGGTGTTCGCTTTAGCAATCTCACTAGAATAAAGACCTCCTCCATTCCTGTCATTATTGAAAGAGATTGTGATACCTCACATCTCAAAATAGGACTACTTAATGTTAGATCCCTCACTTCAAAGGCAGTTATAGTCAATGAACTAATCACTGATCATAATCTTGATGTGATTGGCCTGACTGAAACATGGCTTAAGCCTGATGAATTTACTGTGTTAAATGAGGCCTCACCCCCTGGTTACACTAGTGACCATATCCCCCGCGCATCCCGCAAAGGCGGAGGTGTTGCTAACATTTACGATAGCAAATTTAAATTTACCCCAAAAAAAACAACAATGACGTTTTCGTCTTTTGATCTTCTAGTCATGAAATCTATGCAGCCTACTCAATCACTTTTTATAGCTACTGTTTACAGGCCTCCTGGGCCATATGCAGCGTTCCTCACTGAGTTCCCTGAATTCCTATCGGACCTTGTAGTCATCGCCGATAATATTCACATTTTTGGTGACTTTAATATTCACATGGAAAAGTCCACAGACCCACTCCAAAAGACTTTCGGAGCCATCATCGACTCAGTGGGTTTTGTCTAACATGTCTCTGGACCTACTCACTGCCACAGTCATACTCTGGACCTAGTTGTGTCCCATGGAATAAATGTTGTGGATCTTAATGTTTTTCCTCATAATCCTGGACTATCGGCCACCATTTTATTACGTTCGCAATCGCAACAAACAATCTGCTCAGATCCCAACCAAGAAGCATTAAAAGCCGTGCTATAAATTCTCAGACAACCCAAAGATTCCTTGATGCCCTTCCAGACTCCCTCTGCCTACCCAAGGACGTCAGAGGACAAAAATCAGTTAACCACCTAACCGAGGAACTCAATTTAACCTTGCGCAATACCCTAGATGCAGTTGCACCCCTAAAAATTAAAAACATCTGTCATAAGAAACTAGCTCCCTGGTATACAGAAAATACACGAGCTCTGAAGCAAGCTTCCAGAAAATTGGAACGGAAATGGCGCCACACCAAACTGGAAGTCTTCCGACTAGCTTGGAAAGACAGTACCGTGCAGTATCGAAGAGCCCTCACTGCTGCTCGATCATCCTATTTTTCCAACTTAATTGAGGAAAATAAGAACATCCGAAATTTCTTTTTGATACTGTCGCAAAGTTAACTAAAAAGCAGCATTCCCCAGGAGAGGATGGCTCTCACTTCAGCAGTGATGAATTCATAAACTTCTTTGAGGAAAAGATCATGATCATTAGAAAGCAAATTACGGACTCCTCTTTAAATCTGCGTATTCCTCCAAAGCTCCGTTGTCCTGAGTCTGCACAACCCTGGCAGGACCTAGGATCAAGGGAGACACTAAAGTGTTTTAGTACTATATCTCTTGACACAATGATGAAAATAATCATGGCCTCTAAACCTTCAAGCTGCATACTGGACCCTATTCCAACTAAACTACTGAAAGAGCTGCTTTCTGTGCTTGGCCCTCCTATGTTGAACATAATAAACGGCTCTTTATCCACCGGATGTGTACCAAACTCACTAAAAGTGGCAGTAATAAAGCCTCTCTTGAAAAAGCCAAATCTTGACCCAGAAATTATAAAAAACTATCGGCCTATATCGAATCTTCCATTCCTCTCAAAAAATGTTGAAAAAGCTGTTGCGTAGCTACTCACTGCCTTCCTGAAGACAAACATTGTACACGAAACGCATCAGTCTGGTTTTAGACCCCATCATAGCAGTGAGACTGCACTTGTGAAGGTGGTAAATGACCTTTTAATGGCGTCAGACCGAGGCTCTGCATCTGTCCTCGTGCTCCTAGATCTTAGTGCTGCTTTTGATACCATCGATCACCACATTCTTTTGGAGAGATTGGAAACCCAAATTGGTCTACATGGACAAGTTCTGGCCTGGTTTAGGTCTTATCTGTCGGAAAGATATCAGTTTGTCTCTGTGAATGGTTTGTCCTCTGACAAATCAACTGTAAATTTCAGTGTTCCTCAAGGTTCCGTTTTAGGACCACTATTGTTTTCACTATATATTTTACCTCTTGGGGATGTCATTCGAAAACATAATGTTAAATTTCACTGCTATGCGGATGACACACAGCTGTACATTTCAATGAAACATGGTGAAGCCCCAAAATTGCCCTCGCTAGAAGCCTGTGTTTCAGACATAAGGAAGTGGATGGCTGCAAACGTTCTACTCTTAAACTCGGACAAAACAGAGATGCTTGTTCTAGGTCCCAAGAAACAAAGAGATCTTCTGTTGAATCTGACAATTAATCTGGATGGTTGTACAGTCGTCTCAAATAAAACTGTGAAGGACCTCGGCGTTACTCTGGACCCTGATCTCTCTTTTGAAGAACATATCAAGACTGTTTCAAGGACAGCTTTTTTCCATCTACGTAACATTGCAAAAATCTGAAACTTTCTGTCCAAAAATGACGCAGAAAAATTAATCCATGCCTTTGTTACTTCTAGGTTGGACTACTGCAATGCTCTACTTTTCGGCTAGCCGGATAAAGCACTAAATAAACTTCAGTTAGTGCTAAATACGGCTGCTTGAATCCTGACTAGAACCCAAAAATTTGATCATATTACTCCAGTGCTAGCCTCCCTACACTGGCTTACTGTTAAGGCAAGGGCTGATTTCAAGGTTTTACTGCTAACCTACAAAGCATTACATGGGCTTGCTCCTACCTATCTTTCCGATTTGGTCCTGCCGTACATACCTACACGTACGCTATGGTCAAAAGACGCAGGCCTCCTAATTGTCCCTAGAGTTTTAGAGCAAACAGCTGGAGGCAGGGCTTTCTCCTATAGAGCTCCATTTTTATGGAATAGTCTGCCTACCCATGTGAGAGACGCAGACTCAGTCTCAACCTTTAAGTCTTTACTGAAGACATATATCTCTTCAGTAGGTCCTATGATTAAGTGTAGTCTGACCCAGGGGTGTGAAGGTGAACGGAAAGGCTGGAGCAACGAACCGCCCTTGCTGTCTCTGCCTGGCCGGTTTCCCCTCTTTCCACTGGGATTCTCTGTCTCTACCCCTATTACGGGGGCTGAGTCACTGGCTTACTGGTGTTCTTCCATGCCGTCCCTGGGAGGGGTGCGTCACTTGAGTGGGTTGAGTCACTGACGTGGTCTTCCTGTCTGGGTTGGCGCCCCCCCTTGAGCTGTGCCGTGGCGGAGATCTTTGTGGGCTATACTCGGCCTTGTCTCAGGATGGTAAGTTGGTGTTTGGAGATATCCCTCCAGTGGTGTGGGGGCTGTGCTTTGGCAAAGTGGGTGGGGTTATATCCTACCTGTTTGGCCCTGTTCGGGGGTTTCATCGGATGGGGCCACAGTGTCTCCTGACCCCTCCTGTCTCAGCCTCCAGTATTTATGCTGCAGTAGTTTATGTGTCGGGGGCTAGGGTCAGTCTGTCACATCTGGAGTATTTCTCTTGTCTTTTCCGGTGTCCTGTGTGAATTTAAATATGCTCTCTCTAATTCTCTCTTTCTCTTTCTTTCTTTCTCTCTCTCGGAGGACCTGAGCCCTAGGACCATGCCTCAGGACTACCTGGCTTGATGACTCCTTGCTGTCCCCAGTTCACCTGGCCGTGCTGCTGCTCCAGTTCCAACTGTTCTGCCTGCAGCTATGGAACCCTGACCTGTTCACCGGACGTGCTACCTGTCCCAGACCTGTTGTTTTCAACTCTCTAGAGACAGCAGGAGCGGTAGAGATACTCTCAAAGATCGGCTATGAAAAAGCCAACTGACACTTACTCTTGTGTTACTGACTTGTTGCACCCTCGACAACTACTATGATTATTATTATTTGACAATGCTGGTCATTTATGAACATTTGAACATCTAGGCCATGTGCTGTTATAATCTCCACCCGGCACAGCCAGAAGAGGACTGGCCACCCCTCATAGCCTGGTTCCTCTCTAGGTTTCTTCCTAGGTTTTGGCCTTTCTAGGGAGTTTTTCCTAACCACCGTGCTTCTACACCTGCATTGCTTGCTGTTTGGGGGTTTTAGGCTGGGTTTTCTGTACAGCACTTTGTGATATCAGCTGATGTAAGAAGGGCTATATAAATACATTTGATTTGATAGTTCACCTGGAACATGCATCAGAATAGCATGCATAGTCTGCATGACCAGTCAAGAACTAGACTTCAGGACCTTCAATAGATCAGTCACTTGGGATGTTGTCTCACCTGATTCTGGAGAAAATGTAAAGTATCTAAAATGTAAACCAAAACGAACAACAACAACAACAATAAAATATGTAAGAAGGCAAAATGCAAAGTATCATCAAAGCCAGGACTAGGCAGCGACAAACTGACAGGCATATATCTTCATGAGGAAATGCATGAAATGAAAGGTATGAATTCACTACTGTAAGTCGCTCTGGATAAGAGCGTCTGCTAAATTACTATAATGTAAATGTCTAAATGATCACCAGGAATTGTTATCTTCTTGGAACCTATTGAGACTCCTACTGTAATGTCAATCAGATCAGGGAGTTATAACTCATTGTCTAATTCAATAACAAAGGTCAGTGGGGGGGGGGGGGGGGGGGGGGGCGACCGCTGTAATCTGTTATGTTTATAATTAATGGATTTTTTTTTAAAGAGAGTATTGTTAGTTGAGTTTATCATAATTGCGTTGGAAGTAAGCTGATCTGATCTGTAACACCAAAACCGCCACCATCTGTCTATGAGACATCAGTAATCTCTGTTTGCTGACAGTGACCTCTTTAAAGACAATGTATTCATTGAGGTGGGGGTGGGAAAAGTGGACCCAAAGCGTGGGCATGCACTGGACCATGTACAAAAAGGTTTCTTTTAGAAAGTAGGTTGTGAGTATACGAGGAAGGGTCATTCAGGGTTAAAAGGTCAATCTGTGAGGACCGGGGGGTAAGGTCAAAGGTTGTCTGTGAGATCAGATCTTTAAAAGTATGTTTCCATGCAGGCTCATTTGATAAGAGGTTGAATCTATCTTGTACAATGAACTTTGCGGGGACAAAATTCAGTCCCATTCAAAATATTATTTTCCTTAACCCTTAACCCTAACCCTAACTTTAACCCGAAAACCTAACCTTAACCCTAGCTCCTAACCCTAACCCTAAGACCAACTCTAGCTCCTAACCCTAAAACTAACTCTAACCCTAAACCTTAACCTAAACCTAGCTCCTAACCCTAAACCTAATCCTAGCTCCTAACCCTAACCATAAACCTTAACCTAACCCTAGCTCCTAACCCTAACCATAAACCTTAACCTAACCCTAGCTCCTAACCCTAACCCTAACCTAATCCTAGCTCCTAACCCTAACCCTAGCCCCTAACACTAATTCTAACCTTAACCCTAAACCCCCTAGAAATAGAATTTGACCTTGTGGGGACCAACAAAATGTCCCCAGTTGTGTGTTTACTATTCTTGTGTGGACTTCTAGTCTAGTCCCCAAAAGTATAGTTAAATACATCTACACACACACACACACACACACACACAAACGCATGCACGCACACACACACACACACACACACACACACACACACACACACACACACACACACACACACACACACACACACACACACACACACGCACACATGCACACATGCACACTTATGCAATTGTATTATTCTTTCGGTCTGAGATATGCAGCTCTGTAGACAGAAACCCTTTAGCAGAAGCACAGCAATAGAACACATTGTCTCTTCCCCTATAGAACACATGGTCTCTTCCCCCATAGAACACATGGTCTCTTCCCCTATAGAACACATGGTCTCTTCCCCTATAGAACACATGGTCTCTTCCCCTATAGAACACATGGTCTCTTCCCCTATAGAACACATGGTCTCTTCCCCTAGAGAACACATGGTCTCTTCCCCTATAGAACACATGGTCTCCTCCCCTATAGAACACATGGTCTTTTCCCCTATAGAACACATGGTCTCTTCCCTTATAGAACACATGGTCTCTTCCCCTATAGAACACATGGTCTCTTCCCCTATAGAACACATGGTCTCTTCCCCTATAGAACACATGGTCTCTTCCCTTATAGAACACATGGTCTCTTCCCCTATAGAACACATGGCCTCTTCCCCTATAGAACACATGGTCTCTTCCCCTATAGAACACATGGTCTCTTCCCCTAGAGAACACATGGTCTCCTCCCCTATAGAACACATGGTCTCCTCCCCTATAGAACACATGGTCTCTTCCCCTATAGAACACATGGTCTCTTCCCCTATAGAACACATGGTCTCTTCCCCTATGGAACACATGGTCTCTTCCCCTATAGAACACATGGTCTCTTCCCCAATAGAACACATGGTCTCTTCCCCTATAGAACACATGGTCTCTTCCCCTATAGAACACATGGTCTCTTCCCCTATAGAACACATGGTCTCTTCCCCTATAGAACACATGGTCTCTTCCCCTGTAGAACACATGGTCTCTTCCCCTATAGAACACATGGTCTCTTCTCCAATAGAACACATGGTCTCTTCCCCTAGAGAACACATGGTCTCTTCCCCTATAGAACACATGGTCTCTTCCCTTATAGAACACATGGTCTCTTCCCCTGTAGAACACATGGTCTCTTCCCCTATAGAACACATGGTCTCTTCCCTTATAGAACACATGGTCTCTTCCCCTATAGAACACATGGTCTCTTCCTCTATAGAACACATGGTCTCTTCCCCTATAGAACACATGGTCTCTTCCCTTATAGAACACATGGTCTCTTCCCCTATAGAACACATGGTCTCTTCCCTTATAGAACACATGGTCTCTTCCCCTATAGAACACATGGTCTCTTCGCTTATAGAACACATGGTCTCCTCCCCTGTAGAACACATGGTCTCTTCCCCTATAGAACACATGGTCTCTTCCCCTATAGAACACATGGTCTCTTCCCCTATAGAACACATGGTCTCTTCCCCTATAGAACACATGGTCTCTTCCCCTATAGAACACATGGTCTCTTCCCCTATAGAACACATGGTCTCTTCCCCTATAGAACACATGGTCTCTTCCCCTATAGAACACATGGTCTCTTCCCCTATAGAACACATGGTCTCTTCCCCTGTAGAACACATGGTCTCTTCCCTTATAGAACACATGGTCTCTTCCCCTATAGAACACATGGTCTCTTCCCCTATAGAACACATGGTCTCTTCCCCTGTAGAACACATGGTCTCTTCCCTTATAGAACACATGGTCTCTTCCCCTATAGAACACATGGTCTCTTCCCCTATAGAACACATGGTCTCTTCCCCTATAGAACACATGGTCTCTTCCCCTATAGAACACATGATCTCTTCCCCTATAGAACACATGGTCTCTTCCCCTGTAGAACACATGGTCTCTTCCCTTATAGAACACATGGTCTCTTCCCCTATAGAACACATGGTCTCTTCCCCTATAGAACACATGGTCTCTTCCCCTATAGAACACATGGTCTCTTCCCCTATAGAACACATGATCTCTTCCCCTATAGAACACATGGTCTCTTCCCCTATAGAACACATGGTCTCTTCCCCTGTAGAACACATGGTCTCTTCCCTTATAGAACACATGGTCTCTTCCCCTGTAGAACACATGGTCTCTTCCCTTATAGAACACATGGTCTCTTCCCCTATAGAACACATGGTCTCTTCCCCTATAGAACACATGGTCTCTTCCCCTATAGAACACATGGTCTCTTCCCCTATAGAACACATGGTCTCTTCCCCTATAGAACACATGGTCTCTTCCCCTATAGAACACATGGTCTCTTCCCCTAGAGAACACATGGTCTCTTCCCTTATAGAACACATGGTCTCTTCCCCTATAGAACACATGGTCTCTTCCCCTATAGAACACATGGTCTCTTCCCCTATAGAACACATGGTCTCTTCCCCTATAGAACACATGGCAAGCAGCATCCCATATCAACTTTGCTGTCCTCCTCCTAGTCGTCACAACAGCCAGCCATATTATTAGAATAATAGATGCTACGGTAGATTAGAGGCATGGAGGTTCCCATCATAACAACA